>NW_007578646.1:9467-14160 GCF_000690725.1 Stegastes partitus | reverse complement strand
CAGAGGACAGGTGTTGGGCAGAGGACAGGTGAGTTAAATGTTCTTTGAGCTACAATGCTTCAGTAATCCTTTGTTCTGCTGAACATTCTTCTGTTTTTATGAGACCTCATTCAGTGGAATGTTTCTGTGATCTCAGTTCATCTAAGTTCTTCTCCGTCCACGTCTTTCTACGTCTTCATCGTCTGCGAACTTCATCACAAACATCCGGTGTTACATGAAGCCACTTCTTGTTCTCTGTATTTACTGAAGTATCCGATGTCCATGTCAGCATCTACTCAGACCTGTGAGGGTCTCTGTGGACACTAACCTCCCACCTGTCCCACCTGTCTCCCCTCTCTCAGGTGCGCTCGGAGCTGCAGAGCTGTGTGAGCCGCCAGCAGGAGGCGCTGCGCTGCAGGGAGATTTGGCTGCTTGGTCAGATTGAGCTGCTGGAGCAAGTCAACACTGAAACTCTACAGCAGCAGCTGCACCAGCTGTACCAGGTAAGTGGTTCTACTGGTTCTACTGGTCACTGAGCGAACCCAGCAGAAGGTTACAGTCAGTCAGCTGACCCGTAGGCTGACAGATGATCAATAACAGCTGGAGTTAGTTTAAAGGTTCACCTGCTGTGGTGTTTAAATCAGATGAGATTCTAAAGATGTTTTCTCCGGTTTGATCAAAGTAATCGTTGATTGATCAGGATGAAAACGAGCTGATTCACTGATCATGAAAGTCTTCTGCAGTTGCAGTGCTTGTTCACAGCCTGTTCACCGCCTGTTTGTGCTCTGTGCTGCAGCTCAGAGGTCAGTTCGATGTGATCACTCATCAGCTGCAGAACTCCAACAGTAGCAACGACCTGAACAACCAGCTGACCAGCTGCATGGAGAAGTAAGCACACATCTCACCTGTCTGTTATTACACACATGTTCAAACCTGAACGCACAGAAACCTTCATGTGAGAGTCTCTGTTCAGACGTTGGTCAGTGAAACACTGCAGCACAAACACAGACTGACTCACAAACACCCTGAGCACAGTGTGGCTGACTTGTGGCTTCTCTTTTGTATGACAACTGCCCTTTATTTTGACAGGTTGTCTTCTCTCAGTCTCACACCTGAGGAAACACCTGAGATGCGTTTCCATGCCGACGTCCGCTCTCTGCGACAGGCCATCACCTCATTTGGCAGCATCACATCTCAGGTAACAGCTCCACCAAGTGATCTATGTGCAGGCAGCTCTGACTGGTGTGCTCATTCTGACCCGGTGTTTTCTGTTTGCAGCTGGAGGCCGTGTCCTCTCAGAGTCCTGCCCATCACAGAGCCCAGGTGCAGAGTTGTCCAATCACAGCCCAGAAGCAGGTAAGCTGCAGACACCAAAGGACCGAGGCGGGAAAGTTTCTGTCTGAGAGAAGATGTTAAGTAATGTCATGCTGAAATTGTTAGCATCATGCTAACATCATACTAATACCATGCTACGATCATGTATACATCACACCAACATTGTAGTAACATCATGCTAACGCCAGGTTAACACTATGCTAACATCCTGCTGATTTCTGCCCAACAGCATCCTAACATTATGTTGAAACCAAGCTGATGTCATGCTGTGATCATGCAAATGTTGTGCTAACATCATGTTCATGTCATGTTAATATGCTAACATAATAACATGCCGTCATAATAACATTATGTTACGCAATGTTAACATTGCACAAGTAGCAAGCTAACGCCATGCTGACATCATGCAGATTTTTTGGCAACAACATGCTAGCATTATGTTGAAGTCAAACGGATGTCATGCTAACATCTTGCTAACATCATCAGCTAATCTTGACCTGAGTGTATGTCCCAGAACCAGTTGTTGGTTCTGCTGGGTCTCACTGAGTCTGTATCTGCAGCAGATGGAGGGTGGAGCTCTGGGTGACTGGCTGCTGGGGCACCGCCCAGTGAACAGCTGCATCCCTATTGGCTACCAGTCCAGCAAGAACCCTGAGGATTGGCTGCTGTCGCAGCAGGAGAACAAGGTGAGGTGGAACTCAGGTGTTGAGCGGGTGATTATGATGATGATGGCGTTCATACTAATGTGCTGTGTCTGTCAGATTTCCTGCCCTGCCCTGCTGTCAGTGGACTTCCTGTCAGCATGGGGGCAGCTGAGGGACCTGGAGGCGTGGCTTCTGCAGGAAACGCCGGCCATCAGAGAGCGGACCAACAGCAGCTGCAGCTCAGCCTTCTCCATTGAGAAGATCGACGAATCAGACATCACCGCCTACGAGGAGGAGGACGGGGAGCTGAGCGACTGGCTCATCACCCCGCCCGCCGCTGCCATGGAGACCGTGTCAGATGCCGAGCGATGGCGGCGGGTACTTAAGCCGTTTGAGGATGGCTGGTCGTCCAGCGAGTGGCTGTCGGAGGCGAGCCGGCCAAACTGCACTTCCTGCTGCCAGACGAGCCGCGCCTTGGAGATCGAGAACCTTGGCCAGCTCAAGTGCCTCAAGACCCCAACCGCCTCCGGACCCGCCTCTGGACCAGCCTCCCCTGCGGCAGCGCCGGCAACAAGCCTGGAGGCGTGGCTGCAGCAGGCAGCGCCGCTGCAACAGACCTGCAAAGCCAACGAGACGTGCTCCACCTACTCCGAATGCGTTTGTGATGACAACTGCGGCAGGGAGGCACTGAGCCGCTGGCTGCTGCAGCAGGATGGTCGTGACAAGAATGGAGTCCCTGTGGCCAAGAACGCCCCGTCCACTGCAAAGAATGCCCCGCCCACTACAAAGAACGCCCCGCCTACTGCAAAGAACACCCCGCCCACCCTGTTCCACAGAGAGCAGGAGCAGAAGGTAAGAGCCAGTCAGAGTTGAAGCTGATGATGCAGGTGGATGAAGGGCGGCAGGTAACGTTGGTGTCTCCTCAGGTGCAGGCCATCCTGGAGGCGTGGCTTCACCCTACCTCCAGCTGCAGGGCTCCTCTCAGCTCCTCCCTGTCCGGCTGGGTGTCGGCTGAGGAGGACGCTGTCAGGAGGCCTTCGTCCTCCTCGTCTACCTCGTCCTCCTTGTTCGAGCGGCCCCTGGATCCAGACCTCTGGGTTCTCCCGGTCAAGAATCCGGTTCCTGCTGAGGAGGAGGAGGACAAATGGCTGCTGAGAAAGAGATGTCAGGCTCAGGTAACCATGGTGACCAGGAATACTTTCATTAATCTGTTGATGGTCGAAGTATTTGGAGATTAAATCAGCAGCTGATGGCTAATCATTGAACCATGCCGTTGTGTTGGCTGTGTCTGTGTGCAGGAGCGCTTGGCGCTGCCCACAGTGTGCGACCTGTTCTCCTGTATGAAGGTGGGCGGAGACAAAGACAAGTGGCTGCACAGAGCTCCTGTCCAGGTGAGTTACCTGAAAGTTGCCTGCTGTGATCAACACCTGGAACTGAGCTGCAGCTGATCTCAACCTGTCTGTCTGTTACAGATGTGATGGAGACGATGGACGCTTCGTCCTCTGAGAGTCACTTTATCGCTGATCAGCGCGCACGCACACGCACACACACACGCACACACACACACACACACACCAATGTGACATCATCGCCACCTTCCTCCTGTGACATCAGCACACTGGTTGTGGTGAAGCTTGTATCTCCAGATGTGTTCTGAGTGTTTCTGTGATGCAGACGGTGATCAGATGTTCTGGATACACGAAAATTAAATCTGAAGAAAATCTGTAAGATGATCAATAATGTAATCAATAGTCAATATCTGCGGCAATAAATATGAAATTTCTTCTCTTGAAAAAAACTGTGGTGGAGATACAAGGTTTCAGTGTGAATCCTGATGAACATGTGACACAAGAGGGGGCGGGGCTAGGCAACATGCTATATATGGGCGGGTCATATATAAGTGGGTGGGGCCACATTTAACATATAATAGCCTTTATTTTAATGATGTGATTTTATGAGCAAATCTTTGAACTCTGTTTTTCTGTTTCTGTTACGAGGTTTTACTTCCACAGCCAGTACGTGTTTTCAGCGCAGTCCTGAAAACGCGTAACTGACTCTGAGAAGGAACTTCATTTCCCAGAAGGCCTTGTGTGTAGGCAGCCTGCCGACCGGTCACATGACCCCATGGTCAGCAGTGATTGGTGCTTTTTATTGAGTTTTATGGGGGGGGGGGTTACCATGTAGAACTGTGATGTCATCATTTCTCCTGCTGTGATTCTCTACAGTAATAAAACATGCTGACATCATCACTGTGTGTGACCTCATCCCTGATTATTGAATCATTAGCAGCACAAAGAGACAAAGCTGTAAAGGTAATCAGTTCAATCTACAAGATGTTTTCATGTCTAATTCACAGGAACAGTCTGTACAGAACACCCATATCAGAATGTCAAAGTATCCCCTCACAGTAATCAGATTACTGTGCAGTGAAACAGGAGAGTATTTCCTCTGATGAACAGAAATGCTACATAAAAACTGTAATCAAAATTCAGGCTCCAAAGTAGAACCTCAAAGAACTAAAGTGAGTCCAGCTGTGGTTTCCATTAGTCTGCCTGCATGAGTATGGTTCTACAACGAGCTGAGAGCAGCAGAACCTTCTCAGTTCTGGACCTGAACAACAGACAAGGGCAGCTGCTTCAGACTTGGCACAGGGCTGATCAATGGAGACCAGAGTTAGTGTGAAGCTCACACAGTGTGAAGGACACTTCAGAACATCAGCCTCTATGGACGGAGGA
>NW_007578646.1:0-6712 GCF_000690725.1 Stegastes partitus | reverse complement strand
GTTTTAAAAAACAAACAACAAAAACAAACAAACAACAACAAAAAAACATACAGTGTACAATAACATTACAACAGTCAAAGAGTTGTTGATGTCACGCTTCCTTTGCACTGTTTCATCTGACTTGTTTTGCATGGACAACTACTCTATGTGTGTGTGTGTGTGTGTGATGTGTGTGTGTGATGTGTGTGTGAGTGTGTGACACCACTGCTTTGTTTTTTTTTTTAAATATTCAGTAAAAAAAGGAAAAAAGAAAATCACATCAAAAACTCATTTAATCACAAAACACATTTAAAATTAAAACTCAGATTTAACTGCTAAAATAAAAAAAACAATAAAAACATAAATTCAACAAATAATTTAATGTATAATATCAGATCATTTTTCAAATATATGGATGTAAACGTTCAAAACACGGATTTCACCGAAAAAACACGAAGGTTGAAGCCGAAGCTTCACGACACCTCGCGACATTTGAAGGCAGAGTTTGCGGGCTTTCAGTCCGTCAGCCAATCAGACGGAGGCTGCGCAGGCGCTCAGCCAATCACAGAGCAGAGACTGTCCGGACGCGCTGCCGCCTGCCGCCTCTGTGCCGCAGCATCTCATTGACTTTGACTGGAGCCGCGCCGCTCCCCGTCGCTCCGCACCGCAGCAGCGTCGTTAGCCGCCTGGCTGCTGCTGCTCTCCGGCTGGGATGTGACAGAGGTGCGGCAGAGACGCCACCGACCAGAACCTCCTCCAGGACCGAACCGGGAGAAGCGGCACCGTTCCGGGTTGAATCGTAAGTGTTTGCTTTGAACGTGATCTCTGTGATTTGACGGTAAAAAGCGGAACCGGAGCGGACGGGCGGCGGCGCGGCGGCCGTGCGGTGCGTCCGACATTGTGTGTTGGTGTCCGGATGAAATCTGCTGCGACTCGACATCCAGCTGGAGCTCAGCGGGAGTCCGAGCAGCTTCAGCCGCAGCACACGTTCGGACACACCGGTAACACGAGCCGAGAGCCCGGTACCGGGAGGAGCGGCGACGCTGCTGCGGCAAACACACCGCAGGCCCGAATATTTACCGCTCCGCTTCTCCTCCTTCACATCCTCCTCTTCATCCTCTTCATCCTCCTCCTCTGTGCATCACAGCTGAGCCTCAGATGTTCCGATCGGTGTCTGTCTCGGTGTTTCTGCCGCTGCTGCTCGTTGATTCGGTGTTTGGGCGAAGCTGCAGCCTGAAGCCTCGTTTCATTAAAGGTCTGCAGACAGAAAATGTCAGAACGAAACAGAACCACAGCGGAATGAGGAACACATGAAGCAGCACACAGGGCTGATAGATGACGGCTCGAGTCCTGCAGGTTCACCTCTGATATTAGGATGATTATATTTAATAATCAGGAGGTTTAAAGACAAACTGACAGAAATCCGTCAAGTTCCATAAAATCAGGCTGCTTAGACTGGAAATACTCAAAATAAAACTCCTTTAGAGCCCGAGTCTGTCACAGCCACATTATTATTATTATTATTATTATTATTATTATTATTATTATTATTATTATTATTGTTATTTAAGCTTTATTGAGTCTTGTTTTAATAGTAATTGTCAAGTAATCCGTTCGTCACAGAAATATAGATTAACTTATTTTCACATTTTACTGTATTGATTGTAATTTTACTCATGAAATCTTTACTGTGTTTAATTTTGTTTTATATCTACAGTATTTTTAAAAAACAAAAAGATTTTCTCATAAATAGCCGTATTTATTTAATTTTATTATTGTGCAGGGTTTTAGATTATCTTATTTTTTAAATTCTATTTTAAATCTCCTTTTAACTGCTTAACATTATTATATTTAATTAAACTATGATTTGTTTTCATACTTTTTGTTTGGATTTTTTTCCTCCAACATTTATGATATTTTTGAAATTATAGTTTTTGGCTGTTTCACTTTTTCTTTTGCTATCTTAGTATATATGATAAAATGTTACGTTCTGTATTATTTTGTTTCACATCTACATCATTTAAATGTTTATTTTTTTTATTTATTTTATTATGTAAGGTTTTATTTTTTACTTCATTCATATATTTTGTTCATTTTCTATATTATTTGTTGTCTGTTTGATTCAGAAATGCCGTTTTATTTTTACTGCGGTTGTATTTTTGAAATGTATTTTATTATCTTTTCCATTTTATTTTTAGTATTTTTTATAAATAGCTTTATTATTATATTTAGAATTAGATTTCAGGTTGAGCGTTTCTGTGCTGTTATTGTGAAGGGCAGCGCTCGGAGCCTCGCGCCTGTTAATCTTTTTCCCAGCATGCTTTGTGTCCACGTCGCTGCTTCCTGTTTATTGTGACCGTGTCCCCGGTGAGTCTGACGGTTTTACGCCGCGGTGTCGCCGCCTCAGCTCGGTGAGTAACCGGCTCCCGGCCCGCTAACAGCCGGTGCCGGTCAGAGAAGCTCCCGCTGTCCAAGCCGCCGAAATCCGGCCAGAAAACAGCCGCTTTTAGAGCAGCTCGCTGCGCGGCGACATCAGCTCGTTTTTCCACCGTTTAAAGAGAATTTTTGAAATAAAATGGCGATTAAATCATTTCGGCCTTGAGACGTGAACAGAACGAAGCTGTAAATGTGGCTGAATGTCCAGTTCAGTGGCGGATGCTGCCGCCAGAAGCCCGCCTTGCCGAGGAGCTCCGCTCCTTAAGTTGGTGATAATGTGAATGAAGTTCTGCCTGTCTGTTTAAGGCGTGACACAGAGCTCGGTTCAGGTAGAACCACCGGCCCGTCCGGTGCCGGGACGCTAAAAACGGAGGTCTGTGAACGGAACGGCGCATTTTATGTTTTCAGGTCAAACTGACGGCGGTCACGTGATCCGACGTCGCTCAGCGGATTGACGGAGGTCAGAGGTCACGTGTCATCTGAAGCGACGTCACAGTGTGCTGACCATATATGGTCGTTTGACGTCGGATAATGAATAAGTAAATAAATAAATGGGCTGCAGGAACTCACCTGCTCAGGTGTTTGCAGCTTCAGGCTCCTCAACCAGAGTCTCTTAGAAAAGTGTTTCCTTTAAAGGGAACCTCCAGGTGCCTCCTGAGCTCAGGTGTGGCACCTGGTGGTGAACAGGGATGTGGCTCCGCCTCCTCGCTGCACATCTGACTCACATTTTATCTCCATTTTTTCTTCTGGCTGTGGTTTCAGGTCTGAGGTTTTCCTTCTGTTCTGCTGTAACGTTCACGTCGGTTCCTGTGGATTCTGCTGAAACTCAGTCCATCAGAACACATTCTTTGTTTTCTGGAGTATTTTTATGAACCAAACAGTCAATAAACTGATGAGCAGCTGATTTAATGGCGTCATCAGCTGCTGTCCAGAACTGATCCAATGCCCTGGTTCAGTCGTGTAGAGAAGGAAACGGGTCGAGTTAAAGAACAGAAAACATCTTCATATTCAACACAGCAATAGAAACATCTAAAGTCCAAAGGATGTGTTCGGAACCAAAACCCAAAGGAACCAAAACAAAATAACAGAACAAAAAGGTCATCTGTTTTGATCAGAACATTCTTCTGGTACCAGAACAGGAACAGGTTGATGATCTGATCAGATTCTGGCTGATTGGTGCATTTATAACTGATCAGTACTGAGCTCAGTCTCGTTTATCTCTGATCGGACTCCTGGTTTGTTCCTCGGTCGGTTCTGTGTGTTCAGGAGCTCTGTATGAGTAGATCCTGGTGTGTTCTGGTTGGAGGTCATCAACCTCCTCAGAGTCTGTGTCCTGGGGCCCGGTGCTGCTGGACTCCCACCATGCTCCACAGAGCATCCTGCCCTCTACCGACATCTGGACAGGGTTCTGTTGGAGCTTCAGAACATTCAGGAACAGACTGGAGGCAGAGATGCAGGTTTTTGTTAATGCATCACAGAGATGTTTAGTTGTTAACAAATATATTTGACAGATCTTATGAAGATAGACTGGTTACCTGTCCAGGTGAACCTGCCCTCGCCCTAAGTCAGCTGGGATAGGCTCCGCCCCCCATGACCCTGGTGAGGATTGAGTGGTGCATAGATAGATAGATCTTATTAACTTACGTCTACTTGGGGTGTGTCTTATCAGGACAATGTTATCAGATTGGGACTTGGCAGATATGAACTATTAAATGACTCAGATCAGGCTGACCAGATGGGCCAACTGGACCAGAACAACCCAAACTTTGACCTTTAATGCTTTAAGTTCTGTCTGACATACTGTTAAAGAAGCCACAGGAGTGTTTCTACTGTACGGTATCAGTACTTCTACTGATTAATTCCAGCCGATTATTCCTCCATGACTGTATCATCCTGGTTTTACTTCTACAATCTACAGTTTCATTCAGCAGATGCTTTTATCCAAAGCGACGTACATCTGAGAGCAGATACAACACCAGCAAGGATCTGGTGAGGAGAAAACAACCTGGATCAGAGCCATAGAACCGGTCCAGGTGTGACAGGGCGCTGATGCCAGTAGCCGGCTGTAGGGAGGTGATAGGAGGTTCTGTTTGTCTTCAGTCTGTCAGGTGCAGAGGTGTTGAGTGAAGAGCTGCTCTTCAGTCTGTTCCTAAAGCCTGAGAGAGAGTCAGCAGGTTTAACAGTTTGGTAACTGGTTCCACCACCGGAACCACAGAGGAGGAGAGTCCAAACGGTTTCAGTGTCTGTAGCTTTAAATGAGCTGCTGCTGGCCCCGCCCCCTTCAGGAAGAAGACTCTCTGGGTGCGTCCCAACACCCAGACTGTATAGTCTACAATAAACGGTGTCAGATTTATTGGGGAATCAGCTGATCATGGGGGAAAGGATGAATGTTGGGGCTGTTTATTGCTGTTTCTCTGTTTCTTCGGTCTGTGATGGTGAGTCTGTCGTGTTCTACAATCCGGATGTTCGGAGCCTGACTGCAGGTTAACGTGGTCTTTCTGCCCCTCAGGCCTCTATCTGCCCTTGCAGCTCTTCGTCGCCCTTGGCCCGGTCCAGTGTTCAGCATGGAGGACTCGGAGGCGGAGCTGGCGGTGTCGGAGTCAGACGCTTTGGGCGCCGACTTCATCACGGTGGAACTGGACACGCAGCCCATCGAGTACGTGGTGAAGTGGGCCGAGGTGGGCTCCAAGTTCACCATCTCCTGCGTGAAGAAGGACTCGGACGAGGCGTCGGAGCTGACGGCCGACCAGCTGAAGATCGAGACGGATGAGGCGTTCTTTGCTCCGTATGAGGAGGTCTATCCCTGCGAGGTGACGGAGCAGAGCGTGGAGATTAAGACGGACTCTGACGACGAGGACGAGGACGCCGACGAGGAGCAGGAGGTTCTGGTGGAGGCGGGAAGCAGCCAGCTGGACGGCGACGCCGACTCGGACCAGGCCGACTTCGAGCCGGATGAGCGTCAGTACCGCTGCAGCTACTGCGGGAAGAGCTACAGCCACGCCTCCAGCCTGTACCGCCACCAGCAGACGCACAGTGGCAAGAGCAGCGCGGCGCCGCCCGCCGCCAAGAGGGCGCTGGAGCCGACGCACCAGGACGCCCGCTACACCTGCCCCCACTGCGGCATGAGCTTCAAAGGCAGCAGGTGAGTGGGCCTCTGTGGGGGGCGGGGCATGTTCACAGGTGATCACGATGAAGTCAGCTTGTGATTGGCTCAGAGAAATGAAACCGTGTTCGAGACTAGAATCTGTCAGTAACACCTGACCAGATCTGAAAACGTCTGTCAGGGTAGCATCTGGACTGAAGAGTCTTTAGGACTCAGACTCTTATTGTGAAAGTACCAACACAGTGGAGATGTCCTTGTTTTGTTCACATCTAGATCAGGATGGGTCACGTCTGGACCGGGTTTGTCTGACAGGCTCATAATAAAACAGGGAGTCTCGGTAGGACGCTTCAGTCCAAATCACACAAACCTGAAGCAGTTTGTGTCGATGATGTTCAGACAGAAACCCGAAGATATGAAAACATCTGAATCATACATTCACACAGAGGCACATATTGCACTGATCAGAGCCGTGAAACAGATCAAAGACCCAGCAGAGCAGAACCAGAATCCACAGATGGACCAGCTGGATGTTCATCAGCAGCTCAGACTGAACTGTGTGATGAAGGAGGAAACAAACAGCTGCTGTAATCTGCAGGTTTACTGTGGGACGACCCTGGTACCGTTAGAGAACTCTGAGAACCTTCATTCAGAGTAAATTCTGGTCTGTTATATAGATGTTGAACATGTAGTGAACATATCCATATTTAACCACATATAAGGCTGATTTTACTGAATGTTTCCGGACAGATGCTGAACTGAACACTGAGCAGAGCAGCGGACGATAACTCATCACGTTACAGCTCCCGTTTTTAAATCAGTGAAGATCAAAGCTGCTCTGAAAGAAACCGAAACGAAATCATCTTTGATCCTCAACAGACTCCCGTTTAATTCATTTAAAGGAAAAAATTCTAAAAACCCATTTCAGCCTCTGTTGGTCTGAATGTTTGTGATGTTTTGTCCTCGTAGATAGATGGAGACAGAACATCAACTATACACACAGGTTTCAGTGGAACTGTTCAGTTCAATTCCTTTTTGTTTGTATAGCGCAGTTTACAACACGTCATCTCACAGCGCTTAACACGGTGAAGTGAAGACCTTGTTTGGGCTGGACCCGAATTTCCAAATAGCCGACTATTTGTTCACTGTGATAGAATCGGGATATCAGGTTTGATCAGATCCAGCCCGACAGTCAGC
>NW_007578645.1:234813-282658 GCF_000690725.1 Stegastes partitus | reverse complement strand
AACAGATTTTTACATCTAAGTTAAAGAACACACATTTTGTTTAGAATGTAACTGTACGTAGATGTTTGATAAGATCATTTGTATAGAACGTTGTTTCCTCCTTCAGTCTCTGACTTAGATCAGAAAATATGGGATCAATTAATATGGAAAACAAGATTTGGCACTTGGAAGTTGCTGATTTATTTCAATCTCAGATCAAAAGGCACTTGATACCAAGCCTTTGTGTAGACTAACCGAAAAGCAGTAAACAAACATTATGTCGGTGGAGGAATGCCGTTAAGAAAGAAAAGTGAAAACACGACAGATGGGATTTCTTCTTTCTTCTCTGAATCAGAAGAAAATGAATCCAAATGTAAGGCTTTCACCTAATGTTTCATGCTAGCATTAATGACTCCCAAGAATATTTATTAAAGTACCACTTCAGACGCTCAAACGTGTCACCATGACACTTCAAGAATCTGAAGAAGAACTTTTACACTCCAGACATCCCCATGAGGTTATACTTGAATAAATATTGTTGAAAGCATTAATCCTCTGAAACCCCAAAACCTGCTAGCGGGTTTGAAAGGCGTGTTATCTTTTTTAAAAATGGGCAAAATTATACAATTTATCAGACCAGAAACTGTAAAAACAGAAGGAATCTTGCTCATTTCAACTCTCCAGAGGTCCTTGAACTAATCATGTGTGACATTCCACTGGAAGACTTGACCAAATCTAAGCTGTAGATTGTCAAATCAATTTATTCTACATGTCTCTTTTTTTTTTAAATGCCAAAAATAATCAGTTTGCAGTAAACAGACTCTGTGAAACCTAGAAATTCTGTGCTCCTCTGGGCAATCGTGAAGTTATTAACTTTACCAAGATTTTGAAACTTTCTGCTGAACTGCAGGCTGTGTTTACACAAGTATGGAAACAAAATAAAAATCTAAGTATTACAATCACCCAGACATTATGATGTGTAGAGCCATAAAATAATAACAAATGTATCTTAATTTTCTCCTTTTTTGTTAACTTGTCATACTACATAGAAGATATTTCTGAGTTCTCTCTACTTCTAGTCATGGTTGTGCCGTTTCCATTGAGGTGTAGGATGTTATTATTGCTGTAAAAAATGAGCTCACAGTGAATAAAAATGGGACTCTTGGGGTTCAGAGGGTTACATACTTGTGTGCAGACTCTGATGTATCAGATAATGATATATATTTTGCCTAGCACATAGAATTCAACACATGAATGTGCATCATTTTCATATATTTCTTGCATAATTCAATTTTTTGTAGCATCTAACATTTGCATACTTGTGAGGTGATGCATTCACTTGTGATACAAGGATAAAGAATTTCCAAATTCTGAGGTATTATCAATTAACTGTCAAATCCAGTGGTGAGACATTATTTATCAAACACTCACTCAGCAGGGATTCAGAAAACACATGTGGCTACTGGATGAATGAACATCTTTATATGAAGTTGCCACATGTGCATTGCTACTTACTCTCATGTGGTCAAACGATATTCCCACCCTGTCAGTGAAGTCTTCGCTGAAGAGTGGGATCTTGGCGTATCGCTGGCTAAAGTGGTTCAGCATGATGAAGTCAGCGTTCATCTTCATGCCGATACCGATGGCCTGGGATGTCGTGCTGTCAGAAAACATGAAGCATAAAGTCAAAGATTTACGTTGCACTGCTTCTCGGAGACAAAGTTTCAATGGGAATATTGTTTTCTAAGGACATAAAAGATGCTTTTGTGAAGACAGACGCCATAAAAGAGGTGCAAAAATCAATGTCAATATCTGCAGAGAGTAAAGAAATTTAACAATGCACTCAGAAAATAATGGCAACCTCAATCAGAAAAGAAAGTGAAGTCTTTTTCTGGCCAACACACGGCTTTTACTGCTGTGTTTTGTTTTTTTTCTTCATTTTCTTCATTTCCGTAAATCACATTAAAGAACCTGCAGAGCTACTTAGTGCTGCACAGTTTGTTTTACTCACCTATGCCTTTTCTCTACAGCTTCCTCCGCCAGCTCATCTTCCAGTGTGGCCTCGTGGATTAGTAAGGTCGCATTCTTTCCTGCGAAAAAAAAAGTGGGAATCAGAAGCCTGAATCACAGACTCGCAGATAAGCACTTACAGCCTCTTCCTGTCCCACAGGAAATCAATCAGGTAGTCGGCATAATCAAGAATCGGCACGCCCTGTTTGTCTGGTGAGCTGAGCCATCTATAATGAACAGGCATGGGATACACTCGCTGTCTCTGGGAGGCTTTGCTTGGACAGAATCCAGTCAAGCAATTTAAGAAGAGTCAATGAAGTGGGATCCCATAGGAGCCATTAGAAAAGGCTGCCAGCTACGAGAGTGCTCGAAAGCATTAAGAAATATCAGATAAATTATTCAGAACAACCCATGTAGTCAAGATACAGATAAGATGATCTAATATGAATCACTGAAATATTGAAACCGCATGCTCGATTTGCTATTACGCATGTGTGCGTATATACACTCGGGTGATGTATGGACTTTAATCTCTCTGAGTGCTACTGACCGATGTTTACGAACGCGTCGCAGGGCATGGTGTCACCAGAAAAGGCAAGTTTCCAGCCCGACCGGTGGGCGAAGCTGCAGGCAAAGGCGTTCTTGCAGTGACGCACGAAGCATGTCCGGAACTGAGACGCACAGAGAAACAAAAGTGACTTAATAAACTTTAAAGGCTTCAGTAATAACGGATGTGATGTCCAAGCGGCCGCAGACCTTCTCTAGATCGTTCTTTTTCAGCAACCCCTGGACGATTGACTCCTTTTGCTTGGGCACCTCGGCACCATCGCACAGAAATCTGTTTGGGATGAGGCTGAAAAACAAAACACACATTACGAAGGAGAAACACGAGGCTGGAAACTGTGCTGCCAGAAGTCTGTTTCACACCCAACCTCACACATAAATGATGCTGAAAAGCTGAAAAGTGTGCTGATGCCACAAGGTCCTGGATTACACTTGTACATCACTGCCCCAAGAAGCTAAACTTTTAATTATCCTTTAAAGGTGAAATCAGGTCCAGAATAAGTAACATGAAAGTTTACTCTTGATCTTGGGATCAGAACGTGACTAAATCTTAACTCAAGTACCTTTTACTAGTGTTTAGGTGCGTCCCAAGAGCTTACATGTTGTTCAAAGCTCTAAAAATAGCTTCTAAATAAGGTGTGGTAAGATTATGCCATCTAACTTCATCCTACAATCAGTTTAGTCTTAGTCAACTGTGAAATGACTGGCAATAAGCTAAATTTAGCTGCTTAACCTCTTGTCCCAGCGCCCCCTGGTGTGCAAGATGCTTATTAACCAAAACTAAGACCTGAATCAGACAAATGAATCTTCCAAACTCAATGGCAGCTACCAAGTTAAAAAATATCTAAAATTAAAAGCTGAAAACTGCTCGTTTTGTCTTGTGTTTAATTAAATTGCCCTCCAAACCTCTTCTGTTTTTGGTAGCACTAAGTACAGAACATCACAACTTCAGTGCAGATTTATTTTGGTAAACTTGTGAAGTGTGAGAACCAGGAAATTTAGAATTAAAAGTTTTAGAGTTGATATTTTAGTAAGTTTATGGTTAACCATCCAAAACCCAAACAGTTTTTTTTTTTTTTTTTTGCTCCTGTCACATTTATATTTACTGTAGGCTCACTTTTCACTGCAATATAAAGTCCTGCATGTGTATAGAAACAGCACAACCATAGAGGAGACAGAAATTAAAAATGACAAACTAATAATGCCACAAATCATAAGTGCTCACAGGTGTGACCAAAAATGGTGACGGGCAATAATATAGATTTTTTTTTTTACTACTTACATTCTTATTTTGTTTCTCTGCTTGTCTCCTATCTGCTCTGTGTAAACTCAGCAAAAACGATTTGGGATTTTTTTTTCATGTCACTGTTGGTCACAGCTGAGTCACTAATGGCTTTTGAGATCCGTCTACATGTGCAGATTTTTTCTGTTTTTTACAGAATCCGGTCAGTGCAAAGACATTATTTTGGTGAGACATATAGAATAAAGGGAGTTTAATGATATATCATGTTAGGTTGATTTTGTCTTTGTGTCCACATACTTGATATTCCTGAGAATCTCCTCACAATAGTTGTGATACTGGTTGAGCCAGGTCATCAGCTGAGCCGGAGCCACCAGGTAGATGGGGCTGAACGCTTTCCCAAGGGTTTTCTGGAGACGTAATATGACACTTTAACTTGACAATTTACAACTTCAGGATATGATTGAGCTATACTGTAAAACTAGGCAACACAAGAGAACCATCAGCAAGATTAAACCAACAAAAAACTATCTTCTCCTACACACCAGCGCCCTTTCCCTTTGGTACAGCAGCTTCAGCAGCCCCTGAGACAAAAGGTTGGATATGAGCATTAGTAATTAGAACAGACTAGATACAGATTTGTTTTTATTTGCCAGTTTGACACGGTTTCTTTCTTACTGTGTGATGGTCAGCGTGCATGTGTGAGATGAAAACCGTTGAGATCTTGGACAGAGCGTCGTCCACGTCGTCCCCGTAGTGTCTGCAGAGCTGAGCGAAGGTTCCCTCTCCGCAGTCCAGCAGCAAAGACTGAGTCGGGCTTCGTGCGAACACAGACAGTTCATTAAAAATGAGCGAGACAAGAGGAAAACATCCGCAGCAAAAACACAAAACTACAAACAGCGAGCGAGCGAGCACGGCTTTCTCGGGACGTTTCACTCGTTTCATGTTGCTTGTTTTTGTTTGTCAGCTCTTGTGGATTCTGATGCAAGAATTTCAGCAGAGTAAATAAGTGTATCTCTCTTGCAGACCCACTGCATGATTCAGCTTTGCAGGATGGAAAACTAATTTGTGTATATTGTACATCCATCACCTATTAAGGGCCACTGTTTCAGGTTTTACAGATTTGCACAAAGAAGTTTTTAATCCCTTAAACTTGGCTGCAGACAGTAAAGCACTTTTGAAACATTACTGATTGTTTGATGGAGAACAATTGTCCAAAAACTGAACTTTATAATCTTGATAAAGGGAGAATTTACTGCAAGGCTGCTTGGTTTGACTCCTTTTGTGGGTCTGATTCTATAAATCCCTTTACATTGCCAAATAATCTGGACCAAACATTAGAACAGAACAAGATAACAAACCGATTCCTCCTCCGATTGTCAGGAGGGGCAAAAATGGGGACAAAAGACTGGCTTAAGTAAGTTTATGTTAATAAACTGACAACCTGTGAATTAGCATTTGATAAAACAGTGCAGCCACAAAAACATCACAGATTTAGTTTTTTAATATGGCGTTTAAATATATTTAATTCAGATCCAGCTTCACATATTCAGGTGAGGAGCAGATTACTTTAAAAATGAGATGTTTTTGTGTTTTAAGTCGATGGTAAAGACTATTTACTTCGGGAAGTGCTTCGGGTTATTCCAGATGAAGAGGAAAAAAGGCTTTTCCTCGTCCTTACGTCTTTTTATGAAATGTTATTTGTGCTTTGCAGCTCATATTTATGCTAAAATTTTGCATGTAAAGTACACGCTGAACCTAATAAAACTGAGAGCAAACAGGATGAGTCGTGTAGCAGATGGTGTTTTCATAATCTGTCTTTAACGTGGATTATTGTCCCGTTTTATCCAGTTTTATGAAAACTAAATAATTAGTATGATATGAAACATCTGTTCCCTCGTGTTTTGTCCTAATTTAGTTTATGTATGTATTTGTCAGAGACCCCACAAAAAACACATTAATCCCAAAGGAGAAAAGCAACTGGCTAATTTCCATCTGCAGGCAGGTAGGCACAACAGTAACTATAAAATATCAACACATATCTACAGTCTGACAACACTTTAGCACATAACCAAACAGTGCTTTGTTGTGGTTTCTCATTAACAGTGAGTGAACTGTGAGCGCACTAATTAGATCACTGGAACATTACAATAAATGTTTTTCTTTGTTTCATTATTTTACTTTTCTGTAGTTATTCAGAACATTAAGTCCAGTTGGAGGTAACAGCATTATTTCTATAGTTTCTGGAGCACATAAACAGAAGCAACGTGCTGCATACTCATTCAAACAAGAATTTTTCTATTTCTTTCTGTTATATTCTTTAGACACTGAGTGAATATTTTTTGTCACGTTTCCCGCAATACAGTAATGTGACAATCAGCCGTACCTGATATTAACTAAAGTGCCGCTGACGTTCCTGGTCTTCATCGGAAGAGCTGATCCTGTCCCCAAGAAAACCACCTCTGGGTATTGTTCCCCCTGACCTGCAGTAGAAAACACAACCATACTGCACAATCACTGAAGTCTGACAAAAAAGATACATCATAGTTTAAATATTATAGCGTTTTTAATCATCAATTAACACCACTGAGGGACCATTCTCTTAAAAGTAAACATTTTGTTAGGCTTTTGAAAAATTCAGGCATCTAGTTTGCAGAACTGACCAGAGAGCTGTGCAGCGTCAGTGGAGCAAATCATCTTGCACTTGTCCACTTCTGCCAGAAAGTTTGGGACCTCAGAAGCTTCTTTCACAAACTCCTCAGAGTTGCAGGAGGGGATGGCATCTCTAACGAATGAGACACAGAGTCAACAAGACACACACCACTGCCTGCAAAAACACTGCCGGGGAAAAACAGGGATTTTTTTTCCCCCACATCTGACCTTGATGTGCCTCCACAGAACTTGACAGAAACAGTGAAGGAGGGGAGGGGGGGGGAACACTGACACTTGTAAGACGAGGTTAAAAAAGTAGGAGAAGAAAGCGGTTGAGTGCAATCGTCCATTCCAGATTGTTTTCTGTGACAAGGCAGCGCTCGGAGCTGCAGAGTAATGTTGGCTAAATTGGGGGGATTGAAGGACAAACTAACCTTTGCCACTCCATTACAGGTCTGAGCTGGAACTTGAGCAGACACTCGGCTCTGACGTTCGGGACGTGTAAGGCAGCCTGAGGCTCCTGAGGGAAAAAAACACCAAAATATGAGAAAGTTTTTGATGTTTTCTTACAGATACTTTTATGCATCATAACTTACTTATCCCTCTGAACTCTGATCTTAACTGACTCTCACAGCAACTACAGTGTGTGGACTAGGAACAGAACTACTGGGTGCGACTTACATTTACAGTTCAGTCCATGGAAAGACATTACTGAGCTGCATTATGGGAAATTTGGCATCCAGTGTTTAAGGACAATGGACTACTTACAGACTTTTAAAGGCAGTTTTGTTGTACTAAATGGGAATTTATCAGATTTTACATATCACGTTTGTTTACACGTGTTGTGGGTGAGGATAGGTTGTATCAAGAGACTACAAATTTGAGAGAGATTAGGAAGGAAGCTTGTCTTTACACTTGTAAAACACACTCTTTTAACTACTTAGCTTCACTCTGGGTAATGTAACACACAAAATAGCAACAACTTCTATAGTAACACACAGATGAATCAAAAACCCAGGGATTAAGGCACAAATGTACTCATGACCTGAACAAAAACGAACCAAATTATTAAAATCTTGTATGTATACACACAAACCAATCAAAAATCTGGATATTAATGCACAACAATATCAATAACCTTGATAGTAACACACAAATGTGTCAAAAACCTGGATACAAAGACACAGGAGTATCAAAAATCTGGATAGTAATGCACAAATCTATCAATAACCTGGATGTAATTGCCCGCAAGCACAAAAAACCTGGAAAAAAGCAAAGAAAATCTGGATATTAACACACAACAGATCAAATATCTGGATATTAATGCACAAATGTACTAATGATCTGGACATTAATGCAAGAAACTATCAAAAACCACAATATTAATACACAAAAGTATAAAATATCTTGGATAATGACAGACAAAAGTATAGAAAACCTGGATATTTACACAAAGAAGTATTTAAAATCTGGATATTAACGCAAAAATCGATCAATTACCTGGATAATATAAAAAATAAATACAGAAAGCCTGGATATTTACGCAATAAAGTACTAATGACCTGGATATCAAAGCATAAAGGGTCGATGACTTGGATACTAATGGACAAAAGTCTTACAAAGTGAGGCTGGATACATTCACAAAATGTAGGCGTATAATTAACCATCACAGGTCTGAGCTACGAACTGTCTGGAATGTGTTGGAACAGAACAAGACAGAGATTTTCACACCACCAGTGTTACCTTTGTTCTGTAAGCCTTTAGTTGTGGAAAGATCTCTGGGTGAATCATGTTGAGCTGCACCTGGATCTTATGACTCCTGACGTTGTGGACTGGAGACACGTGTTCGTTGAGGATCAGGTGTTCTGTTGTGGATGGAAATCTGCGGAAACACAGAACAGTTGGAGGTTCAGAGCATCAACCACAAAAGCAGGATAAGTTCCTATTGAGTCTGGTTTCACAGTGAGAGAAAACCAACCTCTCCATCCACTCCTTGTATTCATCTGTTTTCAGGACACACTCTGGAGTCATGTGGACCACCAGCACAGGGGAGTCTTCTGTGTTTCCTTTCTGGTATCTGATGGCGATGACAGGTTCAGCTTAAATGCAGTTTTTTTCCCCATAAACAAGCTCAATGACAGCTCTATACAACTCTAAATTTAAACCTGTTACCTTCTCAGCTGCTGATTGGTGACGACAGCATCCACAAACTCCTCAGATGGACACTCGACTACAATAAAGACTGGTCCTGGGTCAGTGGGAGTACAAACCTGCTCCGGCCGAATCTGCAACACAACAGCGACAGAGTGAGCGGATGCAGTTTGAAACTGCAGCCTGATAAATGCAGAAGAATTAGTTTTAATACGCCACCTCTTTTCCTTCATACGTGATGCTCTTCCCGTCTTTCAGAGCTGCGATAAGTGGACCGATCGCTGCTGTGCCTCTGTGAGGAGAAGGATTGTAGAGCAGTTAAAGTCTGAAGTGCGGCATTATTTGAAAGACAGTCAATCAAACACAGCTTAAGCTTTTCAAATATGTTTTGCAGCTTTTTTTCCTGGTTTATAGCTGTGTAAAGTCAATGTCTTCACACTGTTGGTTGACCTAAGCAATCAATTTAAATATTCTTTAGGCTCTGGGAAACTGTGATAGACCTATTTCGCTATTTTCTGACTCAGCTTTGTTATACTTCACAAAACACATTCCTAGCCAGAGTTGTGTTGTTTCCATAGAAGTGCAGGACTTTATACTGCAGTGAAAAATGAGCTCACAGTGAGGAAAAACGTGACAGGAGGGAAAAAAAACACCCACAATCTGCCCGGGGTTCAGAGGGTTAACCGAATACTCAAAATGTACTTGGAAAAAAGTCAGCTGTAGTTACGTTAATAGAAGTACAAGCGAGAAGGTTATAGTAATAATATATAATATGAAAAGCAACAATATTTAGAAATGACATCATCACATAGCAGAGCAGAGAACAGAGGAAAATAAAATATACTGAATCAATAAATTAAAAGCAGCATGGCTCATAAAGAGGAGCAAGTTGTTGGACGATACCGTCGTCCTCAAACATATTCATACCCTCCCATTAAAGAAGGAAAAAAGCAGCTGTCACTGAAATAAGTTGAAATTGACAAAAGTAATAATAAATAAAAATCTGAATTAAATTTGAGTGACTATTGTAGTTTATTTAGCAGAGCAGCTCTGGCTCCATTATTAACATTAATCTTAGTACTTTCTGCAGCACATGTAGCAGAGCATGCTTCCTAACAGAGCAGACGGAGGTGCAGAGTCTTCACAATACACTGAAAACCTAGTTTGTGAAATAAATTGCTGAAAAGTTGATAAACACTGGCCCCATCTCATCATCAACTTTTTACATATAAAGACGAGCGGCCAATATATTAATATCAGAAATTTTACTCCTGAAAATCCATATTGGACGGAAAAATGTAGAATCTACAAATGTTACAAAAAGCAAAACTAATGCAATCATGTCTTCAAATTTGACCATTTCCAAATAAGTAATGATGAACTCATTCCATCAGTTCACATCTCTAACAATACAACTAACACAACTAGTGAGCATCAGACATTTCTGGCCAGCCTGAAGGGCCTCGTGGTTAAAATGCACCATCAGAGTCAAAGCTTTGCACTAACAAACAGGGTTAACATTACAAACAATGCAATCAGAGCAGCACACACCAACCGAACCAACTTTTAAATAAATCCACGTACACGGGCAGTCCAAGCTCTCTGGCTTGAGCAACTAAGAAGTTTCCTTTCTTGGGGTGAAGCTGTAAAAATATTTGACAGGTAGAGAAGGAAAACGTCAGAAAAAACATCTTCAAGTCAAACCTCACAGACAGGATGGTATTGTTTTTACAGCGTCCTACCTTACACACAAAGGCAACCACTAAAGATGTATTTCTCGCTGCTGTTCGTCTGTCACCTGCAACACATTTGACACAAATAACTGAAGCAATGAAACTCTGTGCGTCTATACTTTTATTTTTTACTTCAGTTTGACGTTAAACAAACTGAACAGGGCTAAAGGATTAGGCTCCCTGCACAAATCTGAGTCAATCTAGCTGATGAACATAAATTTGCAGACAAAAACGAACAAACGAGGAGGAAAGAGCCTTACGGTCGCAAGAAAAATTTCCCCTGAACAAAATTCTGAGCTGGATAACACTGATTGATGTAAGCAGTTTAAACAATACCCTTTTCTACAGCTGCACTTGTGACAAAGTGATTTCCAGATTTGCTGACACCGACTGTAAATGCACATTTAGCAGAACTGAGCCGGAGACAGTTGAGATGAAATGAGTTTATTTTCAAAAGACTTCGCACATTTTTACAAGCAAGTCTGAATGCATCATCAAATCACTGCATTTACAGTCGATCTGCTGATTGTGATGAATGTTTTTTTATATCTCTGAAGCCAAATTCTCCAAACTCTTGTCTGAACATTAACTCATTTTTACATAGGTTATCTTTTAAATTACCAATGAATATGTTTACTGTATGTACATGAACATTTTGCAATGAAATAGTCATTTTAATAACATCTGCTGTCAGCTTGTTGATTGATCTTAAATCTGTAATTATCGGTCGCAAACATGCAGAATTTGGCCAGTTTACTTTCTTATTCATTTTGTTTGTTGCTCATCTCTTTTCCCTTCATAGCATAACATAAAGCTACAAGCTCAGGGTACAAAGTAAAGCTGATCTCTATTTTGTTGCATGTCTATTTTCCCTATATTCTGGATTAACACGGTCTGACGTCTGCCTTCTCTCCTCTTTTGGTAGCACCTTTAAAGGTTTCCTCTGACGGCTCCTGCACTCACCTGCTTCGTCTGGGCTGTTGTTAATGTAAAAGGCATCTTCCTTTGGAGAACTGTGAGAAGGGCTGCTGCTGCCAGACCTGGGGGAGGGTTTTCTACCATCGCTCTTCGACTTGGCTGCTTCGATAAAACAGCAAAAAAGAGTCAACTAACAATCGAGAGTCTTTCTGAAGCTGAAATTTGAACTGCAGGAAAAACTCACCAAATATCGGCACCTGATGAATCGTCATGGTGTCGTCTTTGTACGTGTCATCAGTGTACGGTCGAACCGCTGGGAGAACACGAAACCGTGAACATCACACAGAAATACATAATGCAAAAAATAATATGCGTCTGATTTAATTCAACATACATAGCTTGATCTCATCCAGCGGTCCAGAAAATGTCTTGATGGCATTCAGATAGTTCTCCTTTGAAAAAAAAAAAAAAAGGCAGACAGCAGATGTAAAGTGAGTCCTTGTTGCATTAAAAGCTCCCGCAGGCGTGTTTATGTTGTGCGATTTAGCTTCTCACCAGCTGCGGAGGTCCGGAGAGAGCACACTCAGGGACGCCGATGTCCTTCAAAGTTAGTATCATCCCTGGAAAAGAGAGGAGACGTAGGTAAGGGTTCAGAAAACCAACGTCACAGTGAATATTAAGGTAATTTAACTATACAAAAATACAGTTTAAAGAAAAAAAAATCTACTTCCAAAATTAAACTTTCATATTTTACATGCATTTAGATAATATGTGTGAATGAAGGAAGGAAGGAGTAAATTACACATTTTGCTCAAAAGTCACTGAAAAAAAGCATAAACATCTACCTACATACAGTGAGGTCTGAGAGCATATCAAAAATCTGACAGGTTTTCGAGTAAACTTGGACACAATCAGAAGGTTTGAGGGTTTTGAAACATTTAAAAGTGTTCTTCAAGCATTTGTGCTTTTAGATTGTGTTCTATTTCTACATCAGCAATAACACTGAAGCAGACTATCTTAACTTCTTTGTAAAATTTTGGGGATTTCTATCCTCTTATTGCTGCAGTGTTCAGACGACACTCAGGTGGGTTTGTTCGACTCACCAGAGGCCTGTTAAACTGAATCAACCCGTGGCCACTGTTCATGAACAATAAGTATTTCTGGCCTCAAGCTTCCTGCACAGTGATGCTCACAAAGTAGCACTGTGATAGTTGGAAACGTGGCATCAGAACTAATTCAAAGTGTCAGATTGTTATTCTGAGCAAAGAGAGGCTTTTCTCAGCATCAAATCACAGCTGGACTGAAGGTTTCTGAGGGGGCAGCGGATGGACCTCCACGAAACCGAAGTGGATCAGTTGTATTCAAAGCACAAAGTGGGCACATCATCAGAAGATCAATACATCAAGTTCTGTTCACTCAGAGACAGAACAGAGATACAGCATTTACTAAAGAAAAAACACAATCTCCAATCAGTAAACGTTCTGTCAAAAGAAAATGATCTAAAAGTGTCTCCAAGGACGATAAGCATCTCTAAACCTCTTGTCAGGGGGTAAACAAGGACAAACACTAAGCTGAGCACTTCACAGCGGATGATGGAAAAAGTTGGTTTCGCTGATGAATTCCAGTTACATATTAGCGAAAGTAATCTAAGCAGACCAGCCACAGACAGAATGATACCACAGTGGATCAAACCCACAGAAGACATCTTATAGTCTGGGGGCACTCGGGCACCTGCAGCAAATCGACTTCACCCTAACCAAGGAGAAGTCTACTCTTCAGAGACATGCTCCCCTCTCTGATTTGCATTTTTGTGGAGAATAATTCATAGTGCCGCCGGATAATGGAAAAAAATTATCTTCACTAATGGTCTCAGAGCTGAACATCTGCTTATTCATGCAATTATCCAGTCGGGCCTCATGTAGCATAAAATCCAGCAGGTACATGTGAGAAGCCACTGGCAGTCTGAAGCTATTTCTACTGTTTTCAACGACTGGCTGCGTTCCATCTCACACACTTTTTCTTTTTTCTTTAAGCACTTCAGCTGCTCTCATAAAGTTTGTACTGTTTCATGCAGTATGCACAGGACAGGCTACTTCATTCTAATAATGTGCGTTGACGCTGCAGTTTGTTGCCTAAAAGGAGCTGTCATTCTGGCTGCTCAAACTTGACATCATGACACAACTGCACCGAGGATTGTGGGTAAGAATGGCCAGAAAAACATGCTGCAAAATCCACTCAGATGTAATTGGACATCAGGGTATTTTTGGCAAAGTATATGTGACATAGTAGGTATTGGGACAAACTCAACCTTGCTCTGGTGTATTATTTAGTAGTATGGTAGTATGGATATTAAAACGCAGACATTTTTTCAGTACATTCGCATCATTAATAAATATATATAAATCAATGAAACCATGAAACGTAAACAGCTTGGCCTCCCACTTTAAAGAACTCAGAATAGTAATCTAGTCATTTAGATTAATTTTAAATGTTTGTTCAGAAAGTTCATCATCGTCAGTTTTTAGTGTCGCTTTATTCTGAATAATTTGCAGAAATGATCCCATACAGATGAATACTGATTGTAGATGTGATGTTGGCGTGATGATGACATTTAATTCCCATTAAGTCCTTTGATTGTATAAATATTATCATGCATATTAAGTTGATGTCTTTTTAGTAGCGAACACAGAGTTACTGTGGAGGACCAGTGTGATTGATTATTTTGGCACTAGGTCTCCCAAAAAGATGATTTTCCTTCCTTTACAAAACCTCTTTGTTCTGAATCAGACTCCACTGACCTGATAAACCTCCCACATTCTCCCAGCTCAGTCTGGTCAGAAGGATGTTGTCCAGGCAAGCAGCTTTCAACCTGCAATAGGAACAAAAACATGTTAATGCCATTTCCTTGCCCACCTGATGGACTGAGCTGACGTTCGAAGCAACTTACTTGTGTTCCTGCATGAGTCTCTGTGTTCCCTCACCGCAGTTGAACAGGTACCTGCAGCAGACAGAAGTGAAGTGTTTAGTGTATAGTTTCATCTACAATATGGTAACTGCTAAGGTTCAAGTTGGATATGAGCCCCCAAAGAAATCAACCTTTTTGCATTCAGCAGTTTTTGTGTTTCAACACTGGCTAGACAATGTCAGATTTCCTGTTGGCACTTTTATGCTGGACCTCCTTTAATTAAAGACATCCTGAAAGGATCTCCGAGCTTTAAAGGGGCCCTTTACAAACGTACCCAGCAAACCTTGTTCAAAGTTTCTAGTGCAGATTCCAAAAGTTTCCTGCTGTGATGCAGGGTAGTTTTGACATTTGTGATGTATTTTGAAGGCACATACAAAAGAAAGGCATCATTTCAACACAAACTCTGCAGTAGTCACATCGCAAGAATTGTAATGTGAAGTAATAAAAAGTAACTCAAACACATCATGCTTGAACTTTTTTTGCTGCTTGATACAAAAAGAAAACTCCTACAGTTCTTTTTTTTCAATTCTCTAAATCTACAAAAGAAGTCTGTAGCAGTAGTCTGAAGCCTGTATATCTAACTTTATTTACAAGACGCAGAGTTTGTTGACCTGCGGGCACTGCATGTCCACAGCAAAATGAACAAGAAACAAGAGACAGTTCAACACTGGAAAAGAAAATTTGGCTGCAAATAAGAAATCCGAAAAATATTTTGGCTACAGAAAGGATGATGTTGACCAAAAACAGGTACACTGTCAGCATTGTCAGTCCTGCAGTTGTTACCACCACACAGAGGAAAAATGCTCATTTGTTTGACATTTAAATCGACACGTTGAAGCTCTGTAAGGCGAGCGTAAAGCCAGATGGATGCTTTTTCCAATGTTGCAACAAATGAGAAAGGTTCCAAAATGCTTTCTCCTGCTTTTCCTAAAATACTTTTCACAAAACCACTTCACTCATTCTAGAATGATGAATTCTTTCTAAATAGTTTTTTGTGTCACCTGTGAAAAATCCTTGTATCTTTTCATATTGAAATATATATCACATACAAAACTATCACAGTATCTTTTTGTCCTATAAACAACACATAAACTGATAACATGTTCAAATAAGCATTTTCTGACATTTTAAGGCCCCCAGATTTATTCACTTATCAAAAGTTCATAAACAAGTCAATTATTAATGTAAATAACAGTTTGTTAAAGCCCAAACTGTAACCACAATAAGCAATGATGCTGCAGTGTGCTGACACTGTGGAGTACACTTTGACATCAGGAAAGAAGACTTTCTCCTGCAACACCTTGCTATACTACATATGTTTCATACCTTTGTAAATCTATACCATGTTGTCTGTAAAAGACACCACTTTAACTTAGCCTCCAATATTAAAAATAGACTTCAACAGGCTACTGGAGTCCTGGTTTCAAAGCCTTTCCTACCGAAAACAACATGAGATATGTGTGTACACGGTACCTGTTGTAATCGGAGAAAACATAAAGAGACGCAGCGTTGTCTCTGCTCCCAGCACCGACCACCTGCAGGTACACGGTGGCCGGTCCATGACCGTCGAACCGTCTGCTCCTGCTCTCTTTGGTCTTCATTCTGCGTAGCGGCTCCTTCTGCTTGACTTTCCTCGGCTGCCTCGTGTCAGGGAAGTTATTACTATTATTGCTATTATTATTATTAGTGGCCATTGTCCTAAAAAACTGGAAAACAGTCCGGTGGAAACGAAAATCACAGTGTGCGACTGACGGAGCAGCAGCAGACAGAGCTGTGCCTTTCACCAACAGCAGTGTAAAGCAGCCGAGCTTCACAGGGACCGTGTTCATAATAAACACGTGGTCCAGTCATTAAAATAACTGAACTAAAAGATAAATCACACTTAATTAATGTTGCGCAAACATTTCTGAACGCTTTTTTGATAAACTAGTTACCCCACAATAGCTTTCTGCTCATTCCGCAGGACGTTAGAGGTTGCTTGATACATGTGACATTTCTTCCGGCATCTAATGATGACGTTTTCAACTCTTAACGGTCATTGGTTCTAAAATTGTATGGCAGGTGTGTGGACCAATCACAGCGGACGTCTCAGAGAGGGGGTGGGGACAGAACCCCTGCTCTTAGTGGGGTTTAAAGTTTATCCAATATACATGCATGTACACTGGTAAATAACCTAAAACCTCATGCTCGCTAAATTAGTAAACAGTGTAAGGAATGTTTTAGGTAAATACAGGACATATTTCTTAATGAAACAATTTGTAATAATTCATACCATTTTTATTTATTTTTTAAAAGCAATATTTTTGGGGGGACATTTTTATATTTGTTCTAATTGTAAGTTTTTACATAATTACACCAGCAGCTGTACGCATGATGAATTAAGTGTATTGTTGATCTTCTTCTTTTACCTGATGTATGTATGTATTAATTTCTTCTGTCTATGAACTGTGTTTTTCCTGTTTGTGTCTGCTTGTGTTGACTGCAGCATGGGTGAAAGGCCCATTTCCCTTTTCTGGGGCCTTGGAGTTTATCTTTAATCTTGAATCAACAGTCAATTTTACAATTAAATCTGTAAACTGAAGTCTGAAGTTAAACTAAACCACTTTATGGACTATGGAATGTAAATGATAATGCTTCATTTTTTAGTTTTCAGAATAAGATTTTACATTTTACAAAACAATGAGCTTATAGATAACAATACATACAATAAGCAATAAGTTCTGCCGTGATCAGTTATAAATGCTACTGTTGCATTAATGCATCAGGAGTACATTTCTGATGCCATATGTGATGTTGTATCAGTTACAGGAGTCATTTTTCTGCAGGATGAGTTCTCCAACTTCTGACACCTAAAGGACAGTTGAGGTACAGTATTTTAAACAGGACCTTTACTTGCAAAACTGAACTATTTTAAACTGTTGCATCAGTACCATTGTTGAGGTTAAACCTCTACAAACATCGTCGACCCCTATATTCAGTATATTATTACATTTTTTTTTACACCCAAATACAGATATAACACTTTAAAATAAAGATGGACCTACTTTGGCAGGACCATAAAGACATTTTCTCAGTTTGATGAGAAATAATTTCACTGACATGCACAGAGCAACGTCACTCAGCAGCTGTGAGATAATCTAGGAACCTGACTTGTCTCAAAGCATCACCACAGGACCTCAGTGATGCTCTTGTGGTTGGATGTGAGGAAATTCTTGCAGCCACATTTTAACAAGTGATGGAAACTAGGAAAGTGGAAGCTATAACAGCGGTGGATTAATAGTTTTTATCTGATCCCACTGTCACGTTGAAGTATCCACATACTTTCAGCTTCGTATGTTCTACAGTATATATATATTTTTAAAAATCCATTATTTCTTTATTGTTTCTCATTATGTTTCTCATATCATATTTATTTTTTTCTATATGATATACATTCATATGTATATATCACATAATTATTTAACACCAATATATTTTGGACCATTTATTATTTACTCAAAATCATTAACGTAGACATACTGTATTTATGTTCACTCCACTCAGAAATAAAGAGACAGAACACACCTTTTCCCTTCTCTTTCTCTCTCTTTATTCATATATCAGCATAGAGTCCACTGCACAGTGAGCGCTGACTGGACTGCAGGTCCGGCGAGACTCTGACCACCAACACTTTTAAACTGCTTTATACCCAGAGAAGCACAGTTCCATTAAGATACCAAACACAATGCTTTCATTCACGTACATGGAAGAGGTGGGACAATTCACAAAGAGCATGATTCCAGTATGTCGAAGAGTCTCCAAATCAAATACGCCACATGATTTTTGGTTCTATAAATACAAGTTCCAGGTTGCTGTTTTTTTTTTATTTTCTTCTTCTTCTTTAAATCACTGTTACTAATCACTGAGATGCGTCCTCATCAAGATGAGTCATGATTGATTGATTCAGCTGCTATTATTACTTAAGTGACTGTGCGTCTGTGTTTGTGAACAAGAGAGAAACAGAAGTGAGTTAATATATTATACAGACATGACTGAAATGAACACCGCTTTTATTGCAAGTGGTGCTTTTATTTTTTTTTCTTTTTATTTTTTTTAGGCTTTACAATTCTCTTTTAACACTGCAATAAGGGGACCAAGCAAATTTACACGAGGATTTGTTTTGATTACTTAGTTGCCTTTTTTTTGTTGCCGTTGTTGTTGCAGAGGGGTGTGTATATTCACTGACGTATCTTGTCCTGCTATCAGTCCATATACATGGGGGAGCTGGGAGAAGCTGGCATCTGATCCAGGATCCTGCAGACGTAACCGGCTACGTCTGCAGAGCGCTCCTCGTACATCTGAATGAACGGGTCTTTCTGGAGTGGGCAAAAAAAAATAATGAAACATTAGCACAAACTCCTATGAGAAGTACGTGAAAGATCACGGTGACTTCATACGAACTCACCAGTAGCTCTTTGTACTTTGGCCTTTTCGATTCTTCCTTTGTAAGGCTTCAGAAAAATATGAAAAAGACAAAAATGCTGTTCAGTCATTTGCCCACCAGGGGGCAGAAGAGCACAAGCACTCAATCTCCTGATATTAGAAAATCTTAGAAATGTATTTAGAAGTAGCACAACGCTGCAAAATACATTTCCAGCAGCCTTTTCTTACCACACGTTGACAAAGGCGATGAATTTGGGGGAGAAGCGCCTTTCCTCCGAGTTGCTGAGTTGCGGCGGGTCTCCTCTCACCACCTGGGTCAACTGGTCAAACACACTGTTCCACTTCGGGTAGGGAAACCGTCCTGTGGCCAGCTCATACTGAAACATGCACATGGAACGTGTTTAAGGCAAACTAACTACAAATCAGGTGTGGAAAAACTACTGCAAAACAGCGTGTTGTAGGGAAGCTATGAAAAAGACCTCTTTACCATCCTGAAATGAATAGACTTCAACTCTATAAAGCATTAATCTTTAGGGGAAAAGAGCAGAGGTGCTATTCCACACATTTAACACTCTGAACCCCAAGCATTTCATTTCTGTAAATAGTGAAAAAACAGTGGTTACACATACAGTTCAGCCCAAAACTCCCTGAATTTTTGTCCCTTGACTGTTGGTCACAGCCACTGTTTTATACTGATTCAAGCAAATAATTTATTTTTAGCAAGTTTTCAAATGTTAAGACATATAGAATAAAGTCACTGACAAAATATCAGGGTTATAGGATTACATTTGGTTCTTTTTCCCAGATGGAACTGCATGTCACTGATAAGTAGTTCAAAGAGCATAAAAAAGTTGAAAATCAGCCAATTCTTTATGTTTTTACAGTTTGTGGCTCTGATCAACGTTGTACTTTTGGTGATGTTTTTCAAGATAACATGCCTTTTAAATCTGCCAGCAGGTTCAGAGAGTAAATGTGACGTATTTGTTAAATGTGTTTATGGCGCAACAGTGGTCAAGTTCATTCACTGTCTTGTTCAAATGAATAACACATCTTACTTGGAAACCTTTTACAATGAAATAACATATGCCTTTCATGCTGCTGCCATGGTTTATCCTTTAGGTTCCACTATAAGTTCTCAAGCTTCGAACCTTTTTAGTGTATGTATGTTCTTTAACCAGAGCGGAAAAGGTTCTGCACTGGTGAAGATAGTGTGAAATCTAAGACCAATATTTTGGAGTGACAGTGAAAGATGTCAGCACATTTCTTGCATCTTAGACAGCTCAACACTGTAAACAGGACTTGGGCTGATCTGGGTGGTTTACCACCTCTGCTGTGGGATACGATGCCCAGGTGGGTTTATTGCGAAAGAGTCCACGTACCGCTGAGCTCCCACAATAATGATTTTCATCAATTAGACCTTCTTAAGGTGCAAACAGTGGTTGCATTCTGATCCAACTGCCTGTTTGTTCTGAGAGATATGAAATTCAGTTTTTGCCGAAAGAAGACCAAATTGATAAAAGCAGTTAAAACATTGTAGGAGCCCAGCAGCAACGAGGTTCTTTGGACGTGCAGGTTTTTTCTTCTAGAAACAATGCTCACATGCTACAAAATACTCAAATGTAAATACTGAACACTAAGGATGATATTTTAGATACTTCAGCTCTTTTAAATAGCTCTCATTCACATATTTGAGTGATGTCTCCACGTTTTAAAGTCAAAACTTACCAGTGTGATTCCCAAACTCCAAACGTCTGAGCGGACATCGTAGCCTTGCCTGGACGCACTGGGGTCTATTCTCTCTGGCTGCAAAACAAACAAACTCATTTTATGATCACAAAAAGCGGCAAACACCTGGAAATTGCACTCTGGGTTTCAAGGACAGGTGACATGATCCCCTTACATGTGCTTTTTGATGGTGGAAATATGCAGAAAAACTGTTGTAGAAATGTTGTAACCAGCAGCAGAAACCATTTAGGTAAACAACTACTACTGAAATATCCTGGTTCTCAGGTGATGCCTGTAAACACTGGAAATGGTGACAAAAGTCCCTCTGTAAGCTTACATTCTGATCATGGGAGAGAGATACAAAGCCTGTCGTGCAGCTTAATGAAAAGTGGCTCTGAATCACCTCTCCTTTTATTAGGGCTGCAGTCTCCAGGCTGGCAAAAGCAGTGAAATGTCACATCTTGAGGAGTTGGAGCCTCTTTTTTTTTTTCCATTTGCTTGATTATGGCTGGAGTTGTAGCTTCAGTCTATTTCGAGCCCATTTTGAGAAGTTTTCACCCCAAGTGTAAAGCCTCCGAGAAGGTCGACTGGTTGGTTGAGATTCTCTCATCTGATCAGAATCTCATTGGTCGGACCAGTGTTACTTAAAGTGCTACATCAGCAGCCTTCCAGCATTAAATCATTGTTTTTAGCAGCAGGAGAAACAGCCCTCCTGTGAAAACCTCCATATTTTCATAACTTTAAACTTTCTCAATGCAATGGAGACTGCAAGGTCAAACTTATTTAACGTTTACTGGACTTTATATTCATGAATAGTTCTGAGAGATAAGGTGAAGACAAGTAGTTGATTGAAGACCAGGTGCGATTTCAGTCGATTTTCTTTGGTTGAGTACAGCCACAGTTCTTGTGGAAAGAAACTGTTACTTCCTACACATTGTCTGAGCTTACATCAACCAGCTTAATTCAGTTCAGAGAGAATAATTAAAATGTGCTTTGGTGTCAGTCTTAAAAGGTGCTGTAGGTTTTCCAAACCACCAGATGTCACTGTGCTTGTTGTGTTTAAAGCCCCACAGCTTTAAGTCTTTATTCTCTATTAACAGAAAGAGCTCCGTAAGGCTACAAAAGTCACACTTGAAAAGTTCAAAGGTGTGCCAAAGATTTTAACTGGGATTTTATGATGTAACAAATCTCGCTTCGAATGCTTTTAATGCCAAAAGAAACAGGTGTTCCCATATCCCAAACTGGGCCCCCACCTAACACGCTCGCCTCTGAGAATACCAAACCAGCTCATCACCTCTGGGCATGTTTTCACCTGCACAACTAGATGCCATCAGCTCCGGAGCTCACAAATAAGCAGCGTGTTCTTTCATTCCTACCTTCTAACACCACTTCTGTCATTTACAGCCTCCCCTTCACTCCATCACGAAACCACAGAGCAGCCGTGGTAATGAAGTGTGTCAGACGGCTGCAGAAATCTCCTGCTGCTGTGCAGAGAGGAGGAAGCACCTCGCTGGCCCATTTACAGGCCTGAATTAGATGCTGATGTCACCCCAGCAGAGTGGGACGGTCTGTGCTGCAGCCCTGATGGGTTTTATAGAGCAGCAGCAGCTGACTACTGCATAGAGCCTGCTCACATCTGCCAACACTGAAAAGGTTTAGCCCCTCCAATTACTGCACATATAAACAACATTAGTGAGGAAGCAATTAAAAAAACATTTTTATGATAAGGTGACTGCAATCTAATGGGTTGAAAATGTCAAATGTTTGTGAGTTGCAGCTTCCCAAATGAGACGATTTTACATCTTTTTAATCTCTTGCTGCTGAGAAACGCTAAAGGAAACTTCTGACGAATACTGGATGAATATTTGTTTAACACAATGCCCAAAAGTGCATCCAAAGGTCGCACTGTTCTCACTCAAACCAAACCACCACCAAACCTCAGTGCATTTACGCTCCATTTTGCACAGTTTTAAACATTAAAAACCTCACACTATTTCATTTCTGGGTCACCACAACAGAGATGAGAAGGTAAAATAAATGACGAGCAAACACTGCATATGAGCACACACAGGCAGAGACGATAATAAGATGAACCTGCCAGTCTCCATGTCTGGAGATAAGGCAGGTTTTATTACAGATGAATGTCTGAAATAGAACTATCTGACCACTATATTGCTGTCTATAAACCGTGCTTATGAAAACAACCTTTAAACAGCATGAAAAGACAATAAAGACAGACAAACACTGAACGGATCAGCGGACGCAAGGGATGTACTTTGAGTTCTGAGCGGAAATGTCAATAGAAATTACATTTTACGGTGATGACGAGAATCTGGAGCAGCCCAAATTAATAAAACTCAACACTCATAAATGTAATCTGGGCTTTAAGAGAATGATAACAGAAGTTGAAGTTTTTTTGCTTGCAGCAGTTTAGGAGTTACTAGTTTATTGAATACCTGCAGCATCAAACAGCAGCAGAATCCATATAGGCTTCTCTACAGAAACAGAGGTATGGGCATTTATGCATGTGGAACAACAGCAGTAACTTCATCAACTATTTATAATCATAAACATCCTCAGGGTCTGAGCTCCGTCACAGGTGTCGGGATATTTCTATTTTACTTTTGGTAAAGTTACAGTATCATCACACATGGACAGAATTTAGGAAAAATGCAGCTTTTTGTTTGTTCATTTAAAGCTGCTGTTGACTTGAGATGTCCAGTGTATGTTTTCTGTTCTTTTTACATTTTCAAGGATCCTCTTTATCACAATGCAAGCTCAGAGGCCTTTTTCACACATGTAACCAATAATATGGAGTGTACTGTGTTTCATTTCAAATCTTGACCTGTCTGAGCAAAGCTGGAAGGAATATTAATGTCAAAGTGACCCATGTCTGAATTACAGCATGCAGTCGCTTACACAGATAGATATCGCTGCAATGTTAGATAATCCATGTCCAAAAAAGGGCTGAAATTAATATAATTCAGCAGCTTTTGCCTACAGAAAGAATAAAACAGCCAAATTACACAAACTTCATGATAACCACGACCACTGAAAGCTCCAAACTAGAGCTACTGCTTCTGTAAAAATCTAACTTCCACCTGCATCCAACACCTGACTGCAGCCCGAGGGAAAGAATATGTTCTGTACACGTTACTAAACAATAAGTCAGGCTCCCCAGCTGCTCCGAAGCCGGTTGCTCTACGTCATTGAGCCTGCAGAAACCAGCAGCGCGGTGATCACACACCTGGCGAGTACGCCAGCTGGAAACACGAAACTGGAGCTGAGATTCCTGCGCTGTGAGTTCACAGACGTGGGAAGCTGCTGGGTGACTTGGTTCAGGCCGAGTCATGAATGAAGCAGCCAGCCTTGGCCTTTCCGAGGGCAGAGAGTGAGTGGAGGTGGCGTACCGCTGGGCCCTGATAGCGCCTAACCAAATTTAGAATGGAAACTGCTGTGGAGGGACCGGGAGAGGGAGGTGCGCCCAGCTGACGTAACCCCAGCCACAGAAAATAACCTCCGAGTGATGACGCCACGATGAGCTCACCTCTGTGAACGGTGCTCTGTGCTTCACGCAAGTGTGCAGGACAGACAGTGAAAACCATCAGTGATGCGTTTCTGGATTCATTTAATCGTTGTTTGGTTTACAAACATTAAAAATGCTCATCAGCATTTCCCAGATCCTAAAGAGATGTCTTTTTTGCCCTATCAGCAGTCCTAATCCCCAAAATATTCAGACACAGAAGAACTGAGAACCCTTACAAGTGACACACTACAGGCAAAAACAGGATTTTTTCATGCACCTGTCAAGTTTTGGGCTATTATGTCGTTTTTTTAAGAGAAGTGGAAAGAAAACATCCAAAAAACACACAAGTATTTATTTTGCTATACTTTGTCTGATTGCATCTGCACATTTCAATCATATCTTTAATTCTCAAAAATTGTTTTTCATTCATAGTCTGAGCCAGAAATGTCAACTTAAGTAACCCTGACACTCACCAGACCTTCCAGTCTTATTGTCCTATCTGTGCTCTGAAGCGTTTTTCAGAGAAGTTTGTTCATTTATCAGTCACAGCTGGATTTATAGAACATTTAATTCCTAAAAGCATGATAAAAATAATATTTTTTCTGGCTGTTGACAGTGTTTTCTGATGCATGGATTAATATAAAGAGATAACTAAAATCCCCTCTGTAAAAATCTGTGACTCAAATGCTCAAAAAAAAAAAAAAATTAAAAAAAGAAACAAACATTTGAAGGCATGTTTTGCCAAATGCTCAGACTTCTGTTCTGGAAATGAATGCAAAAAAAAGTGCAGATTTAACTAGACATTGAGTCAATTGTGTTTTTACATTTATTTTATCAGGGACTGTTTTAAAACAACAAAAACGATGATGATGGGAAAACTGCTAAAAATCATTTGCATTAATCAGCCCCATCGATTTGGCTTTTTCAACTGTCCAGTTCAGCTCAGCCTGTGCCCACTGCAGCCTTATATTCCTGTTCTTGGCTGACAGGAGCCGAGCCTGAAGTGCACTTCTGCTGTTATTGCTCATCTATCTTAAGGTTGCTGTGAGTTCGAGCTCTTCACAACTGCATTGAGGATGTCTGAGCTGGTGCAGACTTTCTGTCAGCTCCAAGCAGCCTCACGTCTGAGCTCCCTCATCAACTAAGTGTTTCTGTCTGCAGAACTGACGCTTGCTGATGTGATTTGGCATCATCCTGAGTAACTCTAGAGACTGTTCTGGTGAAAAATCCAGTAGCTTCGGAAAGACTTCACCAACAATCACAGTCACATTTTTGAACTGAAGCTCCTGACCTGTACGTGCAGGATCTGATGCATCACCCTGCTGCCAATCAGCTGACTCACTGGGTAAGTGCATGAGTAAGCAGGTGTTCCTAATAAAGAGCTCGCTGAGTGTCAAGGCCAAGGCTGGCTGAAAACTGTGTTACTTACTGCCATGTATGGTCTGCAGCCTGCATCTCTGGTTTTGGCGATGGAGTCCACCAGCTGACCGCTGATGCCAAAGTCACACAGCTTTATGTTGCCGTTCCGGTCCAGGAGGATGTTTGACGGCTTAATGTCTGAACGAAGAGACACATCCGGTGAAAACACGTGTGATAAAACATATAAAGCAAAGCGGAAAAGGGCTCATATCCTCTTACCTCTGTGTATTATTTTCAAGTTTTCTTTTAAGTGGTTAAGTGCCTTCACAGTCTGTAAAAATACAAAAAAGTGGTTTAGTGGCGAGCGTTGATAAAAAAGGCTTCTTCTGATTTTGAAAACAGGGAGATGTGCTCGGTCAAAACTTACAGCTAATGTTATTTTTCCTAATATTTCTTCTGGAATCACGTCGTCTAATGAGCAATATACAAATTTGTAAAACTTGTCTAAGGAGGTAGCCATAAGTTCCATACAAATCCAACAGTCACCCTGAAACAGAAGAAATCCAGTCACTTATTTCATTTTAGCTTTTTAAACATTCGCATCCCAGCACAGTGCAGTAATAATGTGACTTTATCGCACCTCTCGGAACAGGGCGCCATAAAACTGCACGATGTAAGGACAGTCACTACTCCTCATAACCACGTCCAGGTCCATCAGCAGCTGCTTCTGCTCCTTTTCATCAACTGTTGACCGAATTCTCTGCAAAAAAACAAACAATAAATAGCACCCATAAAGTGTTTTAATCTGCACCTAACAGCAAAATTTCAATGTTTGTCCAGACAAAGACGGGTAAAGATCACCTTGACCGCCATGATCTGGTTACTTGGCTTGTGCACCATCTTGTTGACGGAGCCGTAAGCCCCTCGGCCGATCTCGCCCAGATCTTTGAGATCTTCAGCCGTGAAGTCCCAGTGCTGCTCTGGGGAGATCTTCAGCTTTCCTGATGACTCGATACTGTGTGTTCTCAGCCTCTCTCTGATGTTTAAAAAAATAAAATACAACTCAGAAATCAGCGAAATTTGAAATAACGGCTGAACTGGCACAAAACTTGGAAAGCCGGCTCACATGTGCGGGTTCTGGAAGGGCGGCCCGGCCGTGTTCAGTGTGAACCTAGTCGTGGGTTTGATGGGAGGGTTGGCAAAGTTGAGCTTCAGGGCTTTACGTTTACCTGAGCGGGAGGAGAGACGTTAGTCAGAGCTGAAATGATGCAACAGCTGCTGAGGACGGAGCAAGACAGAAACCAAACTCAACCCACATGAAAGGTCAGGATGTTTGTGAGTGAAACAACACCAAGCATAAAAATGAGACAACAGAGGGATGGAAGGGACAAATAAAGTCCAAATTCACTAAAAAAAATCAATGGATGTCATGCTTTTCAGGGAACTAACAGCCTCTGCATCAGCATTTGTCGGATGTCCAACAAATACTCACCTGCAGGCCTTTGAACAATTTGCAAAACAAATAATGAGGCTGGCAATATTTTCCATTTTATATCTTAAAGAGTGTATTTGTATCCAAAGCCTGACATGTCTTATTCCTCTGTGACACAGAGCTCCCATGTTGCACTGGGTGATATATTCCTGCATCAGCATGAACACACACTGCAGTTTTTAGACTTGACACTGTCCTGCTGCCACAAATACTCATTGTAGCATTAAATTTGAATAAATCTGCTGCTGAAAATAGTCTCAAACAACAGCAAGGCTTTCTAAAAACTACAGTGTTCAGCTGAGTCGGGCCTTTTGTTTTTTAGTAAATAAACTATTGGTATTGAGGACTGTAAAAAGCAACATTCACTCATCATGCCAGTCTGGGTTATATACTGCAGTTCAGATATCTGCAAAAATGTCAGAATATAGTGCATCTTTCTTTGTTTAAATATCTTTAACTGCTTTATCCCATTAATGTAAAACAATCCTGTCATTAGGGAATCCCGTTCACTCATTTTAACATTAAAGGAAGACCTGCCATAACACAGTCAGCTGGCAGTCTAATGCAACAGCTCTGCAATGAATCCTCCTTCATGAAGGTTAGAAAATTACATAACAGTGTTGTTCAGCTGTATTACTTTATATAAAGATATTTGTTGTTCTGCCTTCCCTCACTCATTTGAATGGGATCAGACAAAACAGTGCAACACAATACACCTCATATCTTATATTTTTCTATGTTGCAATGCGAACAAACAGTACTGCGCTAAAGTCCAGAACATTTAACAGTGAAGCGCCTGGGTTGTTCATTTTGCACTGTTTATGATATTTCATACATTGCCACAGTTCTTCAGTGGATGTACTCTGTCTCAGTGTTTTCTGTCTCCACCTGCTGCAGGACTTCTTGTTCATACTGTAGGTATCTTACTTTGTTTTGCAGAATAAATTCAGAACCTATCAGAAGCCTCCATGATCACACTGAGGATGGATATCAATTGAAACATCTTAAAGGTTTTAAACCTTTGCCCAGTACTATCCAGCATGTCAAAAACCTGAAGAATAAATCTGTGTCATTGCAGTGACAGACAACATAATACAGAAAACCACAGGTGCATACTACATCCTCCAAAATGACCACTCAGTTGAATCAACACCTCTCTGAACACTGTTTTATCTTCATTAAGGGAGGATTTACTGCAGGACTGCTGCATTAAACTGCATTAGTTTTAGGTCGACCTAATAACGTGGCAACTGAGTGCAAACTGTGCACACAAATCTCTGACAAATAACAAATGAATGTCATCTAACTGTACATGTATCATCATTTTGCACAACCCTGACTAATGCTGGTGTCACCTCTTCAGCAGCAGCAGCGCAACATTCAGCTATTTATCAGCCCGATGCTCTGGTTTGGCAACACTGAGAATTTAAATACTCATTAAGCAGTACTCCAGCAGTGTGCTAGTGAAAGGCAGGAGCTACTTTTAAAACTGGCTTTAGCTACTATTTTGAGGTATTTACATGCAAATGGCGTATAAATATGCCTATATAAATACCCAAAGGTATGCTGACAGCGGATTAAAATTCCACTGCTCTGTTAGCAGACTGTAGGAAGGCTAAGAATCCTAAAATCAATGCAGTTTTGATGCAGAAACAGAAATCTAACATGCTGCTAAAACCACCCACAGTCATAATGCAGTCACACAAACCCAAAAGGTAAACATGAAACAGAGAGAGAGAGCGAGAGAGAGAGAGAGAGCGAGAGAGAGAGAGAGAGAGAGAGAGAGAGAGAGAGAGAGAGAGAGAGAGAGAGAGAGAGAAAACCGCTAATATTTATCTGGATGGAAACATGCTTCTCAGGCCAACTGCTTTGATTTCACCTTGAATCGAAGGACAGCTCGCTCCACCCAAAACACCACAAGAATGTGCGTGCTGGAATTCCAATAGGCTTCAGTGCAAAGCGTCGCTTGAAATGACAACTTTAGAGTGTGTGTACCTTGCCTCAACAAGCAAGTGCTATGCCGAAGTGCACCCATGCCAAAAAAACAAATAAAAAACAGACAAACCAGTTGGGGAAATGTGACAACACTACAGGCACTACTTTTGCTGGTTAGTTACACACTGAAAACCAGTGAGGTAGAGCTTCCATTACAGGCTTTAATTGGGCTTTTCTTTAGCTGGCAGAGCTCCTCTATCACACTGAGAAGGGACAAGGGGTTGGGGAAGGGAGGGGGGAAGAAATCTGTTGAGAGGATTTGTGCCAAAATATCAATGGAAGCTCTGAATTTGAGGCTTGTGTCGATGAGAACAGACACACCTTTCCTGGGACTGTTTCTAACAAGACAATAAACTGCCTTTTTGTGCAGCGCAGGTATTCTGAAGAAGCCTCTAAAAATCTATAAGTGCATCATGTGTCTGACAAGCTGCAGCCTTAGCAGTAAGATACGGCACAAGCCTGCGTGAACCCATCAGAAGTTTTTGACTTGGATTAGTTGAGGACAGCAGGACAGACTCCCCCATACCAGACTGTCAGGCGGAAACAAAGGGATGAGAACTGTTGGTGCTGAAGCAAAAGAGGTTTGGCTTACTTGGGGGAGCTCCAGACAGGTTTATCTGAAACCCTAGAGGTGAGAAGACAGCTTTAATTTTCTTGTATTTCACCTTCAACTTGCCAGCTCTTCCTCGAGAGACTGATTGATCAGATTGACTTCACCGTCCCTGGCTTCACAAATCTGCCCACTTCTTCCCAAAAAAAATCTCCAAAAGGTTGACAAATAATCACAGAAATTGGCCGTCAAACATTCTATCGCGGGTTAAATGCATTTTTGGGAGGGTAATGCATTAGCATGCACACGAGGTCATGAAACAGCTACAAGCACGATGAAGACTCAGTCAATGAAGGAGGCAAAACGACCTGCAGGTAAAACAAAAAAAAGGGGGATCTGGAAGTGAGTATGAATTACCATCATGGAGTGGTTTAGACAGAAAAACAGATTGAAAACATTATATTTTGTTCTTGGGACAGCTCACCATCAGTCAGCATCATGTCAGGAGTTAGGAATCATTAGTTAGCAGCATTAGGGTAAAAAAATGAAATTCAATCAGGGAGATGTAAATGGAAACAACATTACACAACACAGCTACATGTCAGATAATTATGAATTTAAAATCAGATAAATCAAAGCATTTCAAGGCTAGGGTATCACTACTGTTAGGCTTCATTAAAGTAGCATCTACTTTATTGTGCTGGGAGGTACCAGGGATACAAAATTAGCATGCAACACAATTGTACTGATTAAAATCATTGATTCTACACCAAACAAGCTATATTCAACATCATCAATCAGGGAATTTTATATCAGTAGCGAGAATAATTGTGCAAAATCAAAATGTACGGCAGGTGCGATTAACGTTCTCTTTAGAATTTATTTCATCAAGAGTGAAAAATTGGATTTCTAATCAAATCAAACGTCTGATCTTAATCTACCAAGTCAGTAAAGTGTGTAGCTACCTGTTTCACTCTGACATCTCCAGCAGGTGTTGGACTCTGAAAGTTAAAATGAGAGAATGTTTGTACAAAAATATAGCATTGCAATGAGCATTCGGTTTAGTGGTGCCGCTTGTTTGGATGTGTCAAGACAAAGCCGTCTCAGGTTTCACTCCTCACTCTGTTCAAGACACCACAGAAAATCACTGCTTAATAAATGTGCAGAGAATGTCTGGAAACCAGCCAAACTTCATGATCAAATTGAGCTACTTGATTTTGTTTTTTTGCACACTGCCATCTACAAACACAGAATGTGACATACCTTCATTATATATTTAACTGGGATGGTATTTTTGATGAATTCGGCATATTTAACACCAACATAGCTCCAGTATAATTCATGTGTGTGTGTGTGTGTGCGTGTGTGTGTGTGTAAGAATAGCTTGGATGTCAAGGGTGCTGCAGCCCAAATTAATAAACACATATTTAATCCATTCGGCATAGTTTGTCTGTTTGTAATATATGACTGAGTTAAAATGTCTAATCCGAATCTACTATATTCTTAAATATTACCGCGATGCAAAATTAGCAGTTTTTTGAATGGAGTTTGGCGTAGCAATAAAGAACAGAATGTAACGGGGCTAGAAAATGACAAAATGTCAACAACAAGGGAATCTAATACATTTTAAAAGAAATTCTGTCTTCCAGTCGATGAACACAGATAGCTAACAATCGTCCTCTTGGGAGAGAACTGGCTGCTAGTCCGCTCCCCTGGGAGGATTTTCCAGCCCTGGGAGTAGCCTGAGCCTCCCACGGCTAGCCCTGCTAACGTTAACCTTCACTGCAGCACACTGGGCTCCCCGCTTCCAGCACACGTTCCCCCCACCGCCGTGCACTCACCCTGCATGCTGCTCATGGTGGTAATGTGCTGCGACTGGGACTGGTGGTGGTGGTGCGTCGCAGATCCCGCGTTGTTGCTGCTGTTGTGGCTGCTAGGTGTTGTTGAGTTGTTAGGACTGGGAGTCGCCATTGTTGTGTGTTTGAATTCCATCAGCAGCGCCGGGCTGCAATGCAGAGACGCGGAGAGGCAACTTCACCGCTTCCCCCTCCTGCTACCGGTCCCCGCCGCTCCTCTAACGGCAGCTTTACCGGCAGGTAGCGACCGTACAGGAGTTTATTCAGTTATTAGAAACTGCTGGAAGTTTTGGGGCTGCGTTAACGGACGCCTATGTAGTAACGTTAACAAAAACAAACATCCAGCTAAGCTAGGCTAACTTAACTGGCTAACCGAGAGGCTTTACGAGCCGCAATCAGCTGACCGAGTGACACCGACATGTCAACACCCACAGACCGAACCGACACAACCGGCAGCTGCTGGCGGACACACTGCCGGTGTTTACTACCGGTGCTTTCAAAATAACACACAGTGTAGCCTGGCTAAATGCTAACAAGGTAGCTTTGTCAGCTAAACTTTAGCAATGGTGACTATAGCAAACCAAAACTGCCTTAATGATAAATATGTAATAAATAAATGACTCAATAAATACATAAGTACATACATTCATACATAAAATAATAAAAACGGAATCTAGAATTGAAAGCCTTACCTACCAAGCAAATTTACGTTAGTGGAAAAATAAAAAGTATATATATATATATATATATATATATGTTTTTTTATTATTACTATTTATTTATTTTATTTACCTATTTATTTAAATTATTTGTTTCCTATTGTGGAAGTTTTGGTTATCTGTAGTATTGAGATCAGAAGTTAAAAAAAAAAACTATATGGAAACACTTCATTCACAGCTAACCACGACATTCAAGGAACATCCAGGGAACATCCCCTGAATGTTTTGTGATGTCCCTGCAGAAATAAACAATTAAATAGTGACGCATCACTGTCAGAAGCATGTTACTGTTGGAGCTGCTGCAGGTGGAGCTCATTCACACATTGTTTTATATACTCTAAAATAGAATAGAATAGAATAGAATAGAATAGAATAGAATAGAATGTACTTTGTTTATCCCAGACCTGGGAAATTATTGTAATATTAAACACAAAATTATTGTATTGTATTTGTAACACATGTTTTTATGCATTTGAGTCATTTATTTATTTAATTAATAACTTTTTTTTGCCGTTTTGGTCCTATGTAGTAGTCAGATCAGAAGTAAAATTATCAATAAAGCAGCAGAAAATGGGGATATCATTAGATATCCAGTAAAGCATCTGGAGTAGCTTATGTTGCATCTGCGCTCAGATGTTCGTCGCTTTGGATAAAAGTGTCTGCCAAATGAAACTGTAGAATTGTAGTAATTTTACGTAGTTACTTTCCACTACTGGGGATTTACTAAAATATTTTCAGGTGCAGGACAAAAATAGAAAAATCTTGTAAATACCCCAAGAAAACTTCCCCAAAACGTGGCCGTATAGGTGCAAGTAATAAGGTTTTTACGTGCACTTGATTATATTTTAAAACAGATATACACAACCAAAACAATGCATCTGTGTCATTTTATACAGTCACTTACAAAATCAGCAGAGCAAAAGGAAAGTAGAGACTAAGGTTTGGAGCTGATTCACCTACAAGCAACTAAAAATTATACACAAGTTTACGGTCATGATTGTCTTATTGTGTAAATATATATCGGATGTTGTATGTCTGCCTTTGAGCTAACTTGACAGCACTGCGGGCTTTGTGAATGTGTGCTCGTTTGGATCACCGGGGCGTCCAGGTTAAAAAAAAATCATCCAAGATTTAATGCAATATATTCAATTACACGAGACGCATATTGTTTTTATTCTTAAAGTAGAAGATATTTCGATGAGATTACATGTTGAAACAGTTTTGTTATCACCTAACTGCACCATTTGGTGGAGTGTTAGCAATTGTACAACATACAATTACAAAATACAAATAAACTCCCACCTATAATAGCAATTTGTGAGCGAAAAGAGAGCTAGAACTAGGTTGTGATTTTGTGTTTAACTCATTTGGGTGAAAATAGCTTTAAATAATTTGATAATTGTGGTCCAGGAGCAAATTACTCGGCACACATTTCGTCTGACTAAGTAGAAATCGAGCGAACCCTCAGTGTTTAATCAGCCTAGCAGCGAGTGCGTCTGCTTTCTGACGTCGGTACGTCCCGCTCGGCCGGGCGGGGAGGTTCCAATCAACGATGGGAGAAGTTTGCAGCGAGAAGAAGTCATGGCTGTGTGTGATTTGGCAAATCTGCAACGTTTTCATGTCTCTCTTCTTCGCTCTCGCATCATATGTACAGGTGAGTGTGTTTATTTGGAGGTGTTTTCTCTGCAGCTCTGTGAATTGTGATCAGTAACTGTGTCTCGACCTCTTCCTGCAGATCAATGATCCAGACGCTGGTTTATGGATGGTACGAACTGCAGCTATTCAGCAAACTATTTTATATATTGATAGATTTGTTTGTCTGTTTGTTTGTTTAACACCACGCTCCTGTTGCAGGTTGGTTATGGTGTTCCTGCAGCCCTGTGTGCATTTATTGGCTTGAATTCTCATGTGACAGGTACAGACATAAGTTTAGATGTACAGTACCAGCTAGTCACTGTCATGTTTCGCTTAGATACATTGCCTGTTAAGATTAAAAACCTAACATGCAGGGATCAGAGGTCATGAACTTGCCCACTTTCTTAGTTTCCTGTTTTCCACACTTAACATCAGGCTGTTGAACTCTACTCTAGTGCTTTTCTTTGGAGCTCATAGCACCATCAAGTGGCTTTATCATGACTGTACAGCTGATAGCAGACGTCAGTTTTTGCTTTTTAGCATTTTTTCCTCTCTTTGCATTGCAGAGACTTTGCCCTGGAGACGTGTTGCTGATCTCCATGTGATGATTTCCAGCGCAGTCGTTGCCATGCTAGGATGGACCATTTACCAAAAGAAAGTCACACAGATCTTCCAGCAGGAGGAGGGCAGGTACACCGGACGTGATCTAAAAGCACTGTTTTTGCAAGACTTTCATCATTAAAACCTAATTTTGACAGATTTACCTTCAAATCACAAGCCTTATATATGCAGTGTTACACTTATAGTCGCCCCTCCACTCAAAAATGTGCCTTTTTTCAAAATGTATTCGTAACACTACACACCAAACAAATAGAGAAGAAGAAGCACCCCTATCTAATGACATACAAGAATTCTTCTGCACAAGATTTCAACAAATTTACTCCAACTACGCCCTTATCCCTCGAGTGACACAAGTCTCAACTCGATCTCAAGACTTCACAAAAGCTGCCACCGTCTTTATCACAAAACGGGAGAACAAGTGCAACGACCGAGGACCGTACCAAACATCATAGATGAAAGAAATTTTTCTAAATAAATAAATAAAAAATGTAATTACAATAATGTCCACAAAATAGCCCATACACTTGAAATCAGGTTTTAAAAAAGCAGATGACTGTGCATGTAATTTATTTTTCCATCTCCAGAGAATTCTCTGGTCTCATGTTGACCGTCGTTTGGCTTCTCCTCTGTCGCCACTCTGGAAGGTGATGTTATGAATGCAACCATTTCAAATGTTTATTCTCACACCCTTCTTTTTTTTTTTTTTGTTTTTTAAATGTACGCTGCTGATTAAATGTGTCACCTTACAGAGTCTTTGTCTCCTCTCCCGCAGAGCTCCTGTTGGGATGCTCAGAGTCTCCACAGCTGTTGCCATCACAGTGTTCCCCTTTGTGGCCTGGCTTTACTACTACATCAATAAGGAGCTGAGATCAGACTGGCCTTCACATTGTCAAAATGCTATTTAGACGTCCACTCTTTGCCTTTTTTGACTGACAAAACATTCCTGTTTGTTTTGTTTTTGACTGAAATTCTTGAACCACGAATGTTCCTTTTGTAATATTGTTAAAGTCTCTGTCCAGTTGTTGATTAAACTTCTAAAGACTCGTGTCTGTGTCAAAGTTTAAATTTAGAAGCCAATGAAAATAACCTCTTTCTGCTTTAAAATGGTTCATNTGCATGTGTGAAATTTTGGCTGACTCTGTTAAGGAGTGAAGCTGCTCACTTCTGCCACAGTAATTCTTCTATTTTATTTTAAGTAAGGCAGATCGCACCATCCGTCGTTGTTTGAGCCAAAGTGGACTTCATGGGAGACGACCAAGGAGGACACCATTGTTGAAAACAAATCATAAAAAAGCCAGACTGGAATTTGCCAAACTGCATGTTAACAAGCCACAAAGCTTCTGGGAGAATGTCCCATGGACAGACGAGACAAAACTGGAACTTTTTGGCAAGGCACATCAGCTCTATGTTCACAGAGGCAAAAATGAAGCACATCAAGAACAGAACACTGTCCCTACTGTGAAACATGGAGGAGGCTCTGTTGTGTTCTGGGGTTGCTTTGCTGCATCTGGCACTGGGTGTCTTGAATCTGCACAGAGTACAGTGAAATCTCAAGATTATCACGGTATTCTAGAGAGAAATGTGCTGCCCAGTGTCAGAAAGCTTGGTCTCAGTTGCAAGTCATGGGTCTGATGTATCTGCTGTTAAAGGTCTCCTCAGGAAATGGAAATACTTCTATTACTACCACTACCAATAATAATAATAATAATTATATATATATATATATATATCCATCCATTATCTATACACCGCTTGATCCTCACTGGGGTCTTATTATTAATACGAATAATACGATTTTTTATTTTTTTAAACATCCTTCTTCTTATACAGCCTATGCTTTAACACTAAACTTCCTGTAGGGGGAAGCAGAGAGCACAACCTCTAAATATATGGTAGAAGAAGACGTGTGAGACGCTACTTCCTGTGTTTAGTAACCGCTACCAACACTGATCTGAGAGCAGCCTGTTTAGTATCAAATGGACTATTTAAATAATACTGATATAGTAGAACCGACCCCAGAACAGTAGTTTGAATACCGTATTTCCCTTGACTTATCACGTTTTATCAAAATAGCTGCCGCTTCCTTGTCGCCGCAGCGCTTCTGTGAAGGTCCACCATGGCTCTGAGTGTTTTCTATCACAGCCTGGGCTGCCGGCTGATCCACAGCAAAGTCCTACAGAACCGGGCCGTCAGACTCACGCACAGTGTTTTACAGAGAGAAGCCGGACTGAAACACACGCTGTCAGCGCAGAGACTCCACTGCTACCTGGTAGGTCAAAGCTAGGAGCTGCTGACATCAGAGGCAACACCAGACTCCATTCAGAAAGTAGCTCAATTAACGTTCTCATTTGTGGAGCCACATTTCTAAGCTAGCTCAGCTTTAACATTTTATCGCCATTTATCAGCTTTGCATGCATTTAAACCACCAAGTTAAAACCCTAATTTCATCTTCGTTTACCTAAACGTGTTTTATGACAGAGTTATAAAGCAAAGTCTAATTTTTGCAGCTAATTACTTGAGGTGCTATCCATAGTAGTTGCCTGGATTGAAAGACCATTATAGGTATATAGGGTAACATGTTTGACTACTAGATATTAGCACTAAACCTCCCCTGTTAATTATTTACAATAAGAATGCTTTTTGATGTTTACATATTTTCTTGTACATATGGTTTTACAGAGGAAGTTTTCAGATCTGTTTATCACTTCATAAATCAGAAGACACTGTCAACAGCCAGGAATGTTTTCCCCCATGTTTTTAGTAATAAAATAATTTATAAATCAGTGAAATATTAAAATATATGAACAAAACCCCTCCGTAAAACCCTTCAGAATACAGATAGGGATGATACTGGAAAGTCTGGCATGTGTAAATGTTATTAAAGTGGATATTTTGGTTCAGAGAATTAGATAAAAGTCATTTTGGAAAAGTCATAATCTTCAACTCATACATATCACCTGGAAAGTTTATTTACTTGAATATTATTTTTTCGGCATTGCAAGTTTTTATGTTTTAGTCTGAAATTAGACATGTTTTGGAAGCAAAAAGTCTCAAAACCGACCAGTGAGTGAGAAAAAAAACATGTTGATTTGCCTGCCGTGTCTCACCTTGATTATTAATAATTTAGAAAACATCTCCAGTTGCACCACCTGGCTCTCCATCCAGCACCACCACCTTAAGCAAATGTTTGAATGAAGTTTGGCATGATGCCTCGATGCTGTTTTTTTAAAAGTTTAACAGACGCTGAAAGCTTTATATTGATATATATGACTTTCGCTCCAATCATTTCTCTTTTTCCCATGGTTGGTCATTAACAGGCGAATGTGAGCCAGCAACACACCGGCAGAACAACACAATGGCTCAGTCAGAACTGCTCGAGAACATTTTCCTCGTTGCCTTCACAGCCCCCATCAAGTGGTAAATCCAAGAAATTTGGGGTAAGTGTTAAAGTGTGTTAAAGTTCTAGCCTCACAGTTTGACGGGGCTTCACTGAAATCCAGCTAGAAAGAAATGTAGTCAGGTCAGTCTTGAGGGTTGCTTCTGTCATACAGGGCAAGGACATGTCTGGGATTGAAGACATACAGTTCATTTTATCTGTCACGATGCAGTAAGTTCAAATGTTGTAAATGCAGTGAACAGCAACCACATCTGGTGGCTTCAGCAGTCCAATAGTGAATCATGCACTACAATCAATCCTAAAGCGAATGCAGATATTTTATGCCTGCATTTCTACATGTTGCTTTGTCTTAATTATTGTTAACATAAAAGCTGCAACCTGTTGCTCAATACCACATAGAGTTTCACATTTGTCGACCAATAAGAGTGAGTTGGCCCTCGGGTTGTAGGTTCGATCCTCAACCTGAGGGGTTTTCTCTAAGCAAGAAACTGAAGCATATTCATGTGGGTAAAGTTTAAGCCACATAAACAGACTGGAATCATTAAATGTAATGGTGATGTGCAGTTAACACTTAATTAAACCTGTTAAAAGAATGACGACGTTAACTGAAAGGTTTTGGTAAAGACATTTCTGCTTAAAATGTGACTCCTGTCAAGGCTTCTAATACTTAACTTTAACAATGTCATTAGTCGCATAGAATCACCTCTTAAACTCAAAAAGTACTTAAGACATTAAATGGAGGCTGACCCAGAGGATAGTCAGCTGTAAAAAAGATTTTATTAAGAGTGTATTAGCAAGGAGAGAATCAACAAAAAGCAATTGTCTTGAAATGTAAATACAGTACAATAATGTTCCTGTTGTTAATGTGCCTTTTCTTTTCTTGTTGTCCCCACATTAAAGCCAGTGACGTGGAAATCTTTAGCAATAACATTTGCTATCGGAGGTGCTCTGCTGGGAACGATGAAATATTTCAAGCAAGAAAAGGAAGAGTGTAAGTATTTAACTGCTTAATGTGCTGTACTCCACAAATTAGGGTCATGGTAGAATTCCAAACAAGGTAGTGGATTTATTGAATAAAGCAATAGTTTTATAGTTGAAGCTCAGATTTTAGCGTAAAAGTCTGGTAAATAGCAGTAATAACCTGCCTTTTTAACTCTGTGTGGTGTTGCAGTGCTTGAAAAAGAAAGAACCAAATCGATAGGGAAAGCGGCGCTGGGCGGTCCGTTCTCGCTCATCGATCACAACAACAAGCCTTCAAAGAGTGAGGACTTCTTCGGTCAGTGGGTCCTCATCTACTTTGGCTTCACTCACTGCCCCGACATCTGCCCAGATGAGATCGAGAAAATGATCGAGGTGGTGGAGGAAATAGGTAATAAAAGCTGTTTTTGTTCTAAGACGCGACAAACGTTTAATGCCTGAGGGCCTCATTTGACTAAATTTACATCTTTTTCCACAGACAAAATAAAGTCTATTCCTAACCTAACACCGATCGTCATCACCATCGATCCTGACAGGGACACACCAGAGGCCATGGCTGCATACGTGAAAGGTAAAAAGTCACAGTGGCAAACATTCAGCAAACTGTGGGTCAACAATTCTCTACAAAATTCTCAACAAAGTATACTTTCCTTTGCGGAGAAAAATACCTGAGTGCACCTGTGCAGGTAATTATGTGCATAGAGGCAGGGGATGCTCATGTCCAGGTGTTGCAGCTAAATAATAAACTTAAAAATGCTGTAATGATTGAGATAGATCACTGTCAGTCTGTGTCAATTCATATAACAGTGTGGCTGCACTGTCTCAGATTTTGTTTACTTGTTATTTGGGATCCAGCACTAAGTTGTGCTAGCTGTTTTCAAAAAAAGTACAGAATTATGAAATGTGGTTGTCTTGAGGCCCCAGAAAGCTCCTGTAAGTGTATATTTCTGAGGTAAAAATACAGTCTTTGGTCTACAATTCACCACATTTTGAGGCCTCTAACATCAATAGAATTTGATGATCTCTTTATCATCAGTATATGCGCTAAGTTACAGACTACTGCCACTCATAATAATAATTAAGCTGGTATAATGATAAATAGAGAGAATAATAATAATAATAAACTGAGAAAAAAAATTTTAAAAAGAAAAATGATGCAGAAGAAGCAAAAAAAAAATGTCTTTCCTCTTTCATGCTAAGTTGCAGTTGCTTCCATGTTGTCATAATGTTCCTGAAAAATGACCAAATGTTCTCATACTTATACCTGAATTGAACAATGAGCAGAGAAACTGATGATAACTGAACACACGTCACATTAAATCATGTTTGTTGAAGCTTGTTCTTGGCAAGTGAAAGAGAAGTGAAACAAGAGATCGGTGCTGTACTAAAAGCAGTGAATGAAATGTGAGATGGTGCAGCAACACATTTCCTCCATTCCACCTGAAACGACAAGGACTGACTCATCCACTTTTCAGGTGCAGCAGGTTTCTTCCTGTTACAGAAGTTTGGCAAAATATGTTCAGAATAAGTGTGAACAACACAAAGAGCAAAATCTGTACCATGTACCTTGTTCAAACATGTTGAAGCAGCTGAAACATCAGGTGTAGAAACAACATTCTAACTAAAGTGATGAAGTGTGTCAGCGACGCTCTGCTCTGAGTGTAAATACATTTTAGAGGTGGCAGTAAATACTGACAGGTTTCCTGGACTGGTAAAGTTGCTGTGACACTATTTGTCATTTGTTAAAATGAGTTTTATCAGCACATGGGAAAAAAACATTCACTGTCATTTAAACGAGTATTGATTGTTAACGGGGCTCACTGTCGACTAAGGAAATGGTTTCAAATTGCATCCCTAACCACAATAAACCAAAAAAAAGTCAGGATAGATAGATAGATAGATAGATAGATAGATAGATAGATAGATAGATAGATAGATAGATAGATAGCAACTTTATTGATCCCAAAGGAAATTACATTGTTTGTCAACTGCTCTCATTCACACAGTTCCACAAATTAAGTTACTAAAATGTTGCCAAACAGCCAAGTATAAAAATTTAAATTACTTAATTGCTAAGTCAGAGAGTTGTGCAATCTAATGGCACAAGGGACAAAAAAACTTCCTCAGTCTGTCAGTGGAGCAGCCCTGGGACAGCAGTCTACTGCTGAACCTCTCCATGAAGGCCCCATGCAGAGGATGGGAGGCATTGCTCATGATGGCCCTGAATCTGGACAGAGTCCTCTCCTCTGCTACCTCTTCCACAGGAGCCAGCTTGCATTTCTTTTGAAGCACTTTCATACTGGAGAGTGAGAACCTATTGGACCTCCCACAAAACAACGTGCTTTATGGGACAGCACTCTTATTTATCTTGTCTCATTAAATCCTCATTATGGTGTTTTTAGAGCTCTGTTTTCTTTATGTATTTTTCAGAGTTTTCTCCAAAGCTGATTGGTCTGACGGGGACGACGTCTCAGGTTGAGGAGGTTTCCAGAGCCTACAGAGTGTACTACAGTCAGGGGCCCAAGGATGAAGACAACGACTACATCGTGAGTTGTAGCTGGCTCTCAATAGCAGGATCATGTAGAAAAAATAAATACATGGATTTTCTTTCCGTGAAGACATACAATTGTCTGATTTTTTCCTCTCTTCAGGTCGATCACACAATAATCATGTATCTCGTGGATCCCGAAGGAGAGTTTGTGGACTATTTCGGACAGAACAAAAGAAACACGGAGATCGCTGGCGCAATAGCAGGACACATGAGACGGTACAAGAAGGAGAAGGGAGCCCAATAAAACCCACCATGAACCGATGGATTCTGTTCACCACTCCTGTCTTATACTGGCCTCTATTTATTTTGGATACACTGGTATACTGAGATATACTGTATGTCTGCAGTGACATTCCTTTCCATGGTGTGAAGCCTGATGCTGTCGTGTTGCTCTCCGTGATTTTACATTTTACACTTTGCACTGCTGCTGAATAGAAATCATTTGGAAAAGTGGTTCCAGCTTTACAAAAATCTCCACATAAACATTCTAATGTGCTCATTGTTTTAGATTTATGGTGACACGGAAATGACTGAAGGCAAAGGATGTTTGATTTTGTGATAAAAACCAAAAACAACAATGTGGGGATTTTTATTTTATTTTATGTGTGAATGTGATCGAAGGGCACAAACCTAATTGGAAAAGTACTGAGACCCTGTTGATGGGATTCTGGCGACTTCTAGTGGTGCAATCACAGACGACACCCCAGCACTGCACCAGTGTTCATCAGGATGGTTTAGTTTTTCTAAAAAGATGTCTTTTAAATGATTTGACTGGTACTAACACGGAGCTTTGGGAGAACGTCAAGACTTAGAAACATCTTAAGTGCATTTTCCAAAGAAAATGAGTGATTGCTTATAACTTAATAACACAAGATAACAAATACAGTCAAGAAAAAGCCAGAAGATAAAAGAGATGTAAAGGATTATAATGGGTGTCTTTAATCATTGCTAACTAACTTATCTTCTTGCCTCCCTCACCTACATCCAACCTCCTACCAGTAACGATGTGAAACTGAGATACAAAGACAAATGAGAAATCCTTTGTTCAGTCGTGTCGGTCTTAAGCAACAGCATTTGTCAATTCAAATCCAACACCCACAAAGGTGTGGCGTTTGTGCGTCACACCATTTGATAAAGAGCTTCCATGTATAATGCACTCATGTTTGGTCTAGTCAAGGTGTATTTAAGTCATCATAACATCCTGAAGTGAACAGTTTCACCCATTTATCATGTCATAACATTTATAAAATTAGTTATGCTATTGTCTTAAATGCTGAGAAGAGAAAAACAGTTTGTTGTTAGTGTTATTCATATATGATTTTTAATATATGCATCTGCAGAGATGTATTTTCAGATCAGAGGTAGAAAGTTGGTCAACGCATATTTTTCAAACTATAGCTTCAAGCTGTAGGACTTGTTAATAATTCTTTTTTTTTGCACAGACCAAATAAGCCTCATGTTTATTTCACAGGAAAGATTAAAAAAGCGCAACTATATAATAACTGCATAACGATCACTGGTACAATGAAACAGAACACTTATGGTGACAGGTTCTGATGAGTGGTTCATGATAATTCACAGTAACAGAAGCATAAGAAAGATATAACAAAACAACACAGAGGATGACATAAAAATATGAAGTTCAGGTTTATAACATGTTGCAGCAAAAGGCTCATTCAGATTGAAGAACTTGAAATCCTGCTGAGATTCTGCCATCTAGAGGTTCAAACCTGCAAGTGCACACCACAAGTCATGAGTCTTGAACGTTGACTTGTATAAAACTGTTGTGAAAGAAATGAAACCATCTATTTGCTTAAAGTGTGAAGATACTCTAAATGTAGTAATTTATGAATAATGTTACAATTTTATGATTCAAAAGAATATAACAGGTGTTGATTATGTCTGTGTGAAATTAAACTCTTTTAAACTTGTTTACACTATCATGATGGATTTTGGATGCATTCAAAGTGGCATCGTAACAGACTGCATGTAGAAATTAGAGCCTCTGACAGTTTGGTTTGATTCACATGCTGCAGCGGAAAAAGTCAGACGGAAACATCCGACTGTTCACCCACACCTCTCGTTTCTTTTACCAAAATAAAGGCCACCTGAGCACAAACAGCGTGTGCAGTGTTTACAGTCTGTAGTGATGTGTCATGTGCAAAAGCTGGACAGTGAATCAGAAGAGCCAACTCTCAACTTTTTTTTTTTTTCCCGCTGCTCAGTGGTTCAGCTCAGCTCACGGTAGAACTTTGTTTTGATTGGCAGCATGGCGGCCTTGTGGCCAATCACATGTGAGGATTTAGTGCCACAGCTGATGTTACAATGGAGATGCGATGGTATCTTGAGAGCAGAAGACCCACTGAGCTGGTGGCAGGCCAAGGCCTCAGTCTTCCCCCACCTGGTGAAGGTGATGGAGGGGAGACTGTGTACTGTGGCAACATCTGTTCCTTCTGAGAGAGTGTTCTCAAAAACAGGCATTTTGCCGACAGAGAAAAACGTATGTCTACACCCACTCCACACATACAAAACTTCTTTAGTTTAACAAGTCAGGAATATTTTCTTCACACCCCTGTCGAGGATTTCCTTGTTAATACTTCCAACCATGCACAGTGATGTACGGTGTAGCCGCATATGTTCCTGCAGGCCATCAGTCGACTCACTTTACAGCCAAAGAAAGGCGAGTGGAGGAATGAGAAGGAGGATGAGGGTGAAAGAGCAGCACAAAGTAAGCAAGTGAGCAGAGGAAGAAGAAGAGGAGGAGATGGAAGTCAAATAAGCCAAGGGATTTAAGTTGTGGTAGGCCTGTACTTAGTAAGGATAAAATCAGTTTAAAAACTTGTATGTATAATCTCAATTCGCTGCAAGGTGGTTTGGTGGTTAGCACCGTTGCCTCGCAGCAAGAAGGTCGCCGGTTTGCATCCCGGTGAGGACACCCGGGATCTTTCTGCGTGGAGTTTGCATGTTCTGCCCGTGCAGTGTGGGTTCTCTCCAGGTTCTCCGGCTTCCTCCCACACAGTCCAAAAACATGTTGAGGTTAATTGGTGATTGTAAATTGTCCGTAGGTGTGAATGTGAGTGTGCTTGGTCTCTAAGTGTGGCCCTGTGATAGACTGAGTGTCCCCTGCCTTCTCTCTAAGTCAACTGGGATAGACTCCACACCAACAGGCCGACGGAGTCAGAGCAGGTTCTGAACCTTTGTCCTTTTCATTTAGAGGCAGCTGCTCTAACTATTGAGCCACTGGTATCCAAATAGATAAATTATGTGGCAGGAAAACTGTTTTCACAAGCTGACAGGAAGTCTAATGAGCCAAACACCGCACCGTGTGAGCTGAGTAGTCTTATGAACACAGGAAGTTGTGAGGGGGAATTGGAAAATGAAAGCCCTTCAGATGATCATTAGCAGCGCTCTCACAATTAATAAAGGGGCAGAGATCGAAGCTGCAAACCCTGTTGGTTAGGGTTTTTTTTTCATATTTTGAGATGAGGGAAGCTGCAGGGATGATGTTGATGAAGAGCACAACTGAGTCTTTCTTTCCCACAGATGCATTTATGTCATGAGTTTTTGGCTAAAGAACTGGAAAAATCCAACAGAGGGCAGCAGGTTTTATCTTTTTGTTAAGATTTTAAAACTTTAGTGAGAAGTTCTAGTCCATGCAAACATCCCTTTCTGTTGAACTGATGCAGATTTAATTCAAAACACTGCTCTTCTAGCTCATTACTCTTGTCAAGGAGTGCATGAAGACTGAGCTCAGGCATAATGAGTAAACGCTTTCAGGCAGTGGGTAACCGCAAATTGATAATACCATTAAAAACCTCACTGTTTACCAGAGGAGGGCTGAGGACTTCCAGTTATAATTTAACCTCCATCACTCAGGAAAAATATCAGTGTCACTGCAAATTAATATTTAATAGATGACAAAGAGAGGCTGTGATCTTGCCACCAGCCAGTATTGATTTATTAATATCTTTTCCGCCTGCACACCTGTTGTGTTCCTCCTTTAGAAATCGGATTAGAAAAGCAAACACAGCAGTCGTTGGGCTCTCTGCAGCCAGACGCCATTCCTGGAGGAGAGCTCTGACCGCTGACGTACGGAGCACTCAGAGTAGAACAAATTGATTCCTGAATGGACAGATTATTTTAAAAACCCTCCTGTGTCTCCCCTGAGCTTTTATTCCGCTAATTTCCAAGCATTTCAATCGCCTGATTTGATTTGATATGATTTTGGGGATGGAAAAGAACACTGAAAAGGCTTTTTTTCCCCCAGATAATACAAATAAATTCAGGTATTTTTGACACACATTTTACGTTTGGATCAGACCTCATGTTACATACTATTTTAGTATGCACTGATCTGAGGGGGAAACAGCTCGCCTGGTTCTGCCCAAATCAAAGAAATCCACCTCTAAACTTGACTAACTTGGCACATTACAATTCATTTGATTAATCTGCATTAAAAACTGAAATTCAAAAATGACAAGATTTTAGGGGGATCTTGTTCTCGACAGCAACAGCAGTCCTGCAAGCTTCTCAACATTGCAAATATTTGCTTTTACACATCAAGTAAAACAAAACATGAAGTGATAGCGAGCTAAAGCTTATGTGACTTTGCTAGCATGAACCTTTGCTAACATGTGACCAGTTGAAACAGCACAATTTACCTGCTCTTGGACTGTTGTGCTGCTTTCAGATCTTCTAATGAGAAAAAATGCCAAAACCAAGCAACAGGAAATGAAATTTTCCAGGTAAGTTATATTCTAATAGTTTGTCGTGGTCTGTACATGTTAAATTACTGTTTATCACTTTAAGAAATCTTTCTCTTAAGCTGTGAGAGAATGAGAGTGACTGCTAACTACTAGCTTAACTTAGCTAATACTCAGCTAAGCTGTCTAGCTACTATTCATATTTCTACTGAACTCAAAATAAAATATTGTTACAATTTAAAAAACTTAAACATGCATTTTATATGCTGTATAACCGACAAATCACATAAAATTCTCCAGGGTCAAAAAATGACATGGCCTCTACTGAAATCTGCACTGCTAGCTAGCGTTAGCAGAAGTTTAGCTGTTTTTTTTCTGTTCTTTACTGTGAAGTTTTACCTGCTGCCATGTTTAGTTATTTGAAACAGCAATGTGAAAGTATCTGTTAATCAAAACTGTGTTTTTCATTTACAAATAACAGCCAGAGGGAAATTAATAACAAATTTTAGGTGTGGTCACTTAAGGTTAGCCACAGCTGTGAAGCCAGTGAAGACAATAGCGTAGCCCTAGCCCTGTTGCTAGCTGGCTTTGTGTTGCAGAAAGTGAAATAAATGTGCTACCAAGTGCTACAGCGCACAGATTGCTGAACCAGAATGCAGTAACAACACAGTGAAAGGGCAGATATCATTTTGTATGCAATGAAACAGGTGTCAGAAAGTCAATTTATGACTCAGTGTAAGTTACTGGATTGTACGGCAGGATTGAAAACAGATGCAACATTGAGCTAATTATGCTAATGTGACATTACATCCCATTCAAACATTGTGTCTGCCCTGTTGTTGATTTTTAACTGTGATCTTAAACTGCATTTGGATTGACAGCTCGATTGATCTGCAAAGCCTCCAGGCCCCGCCAACAGCTCCCACAATCAGCCCACTTGTGGACAGATCAATCGTGCTGTCACTCTAAATGCAGTTTATCGCTTGCTTTTGTTGTTGTGGCAGCTTTAGCTCTGAAATGGCACAGATTGGTGCAGGATCTGTGTCTGCATGGAGTGCTGGCTTTAATCCTTGCCCAGGAAAGCGGCCTATAGCTGACAAAACGCCTGTGTAGCACAAAGATGATGTTGCTTTTTAAATGCATTTGCTTTGTGACCACATGATTAGATGCTGTGATGGCTGTTTGTGCACTTATCCTGTCTGTGGTTTGCAGTAGCTTTCCTGCAAGGCGAGCCCTTGTGTTTCCTGTTGACCCCCCTAATCCTGTGTAGATGCACCCGTCGTCAGATCTATTTTCCAACGGGGAGAGGCTTCACTGTCTGTCCCTCACAAGCAGCTGATCGGGATTTTCTCTCAGCTTCTTCTTTCTTGTCCCGTGACCCCCTGAATTCACATCTCGTGGCCTCCTCACAGTCAACACACATACTTGCTGCTGTATCCAGACATGACAGAGGGGTCGGCGTAGTGTAAGTCCCCTCGCCGGTCTGCCTGCTCGGGCCACACTTGTCTCCCCAGAGCCAATTATAATAGCAGCTGTTGCCAGACCTTCAAGTGACATTAAGAGGCTATTAAATCAGCATCAATTAGACTGTCTGTGATGCACTGCCAGACGAAATGCCCGTATCATAGGGCTCTTTCCCTGCTGTATTACTGTGTCATTTCCTCAGCTTTGAGGAGGAGGAGCGATCATTAAAAGGGTAACTTGAGGTTGAATCCAACAGATTGTGTTTACTTGAAGGGAAGGACTGAGAATGTAAAATTAGAAAATGAAGAAACCTTTTGTTTCTTCATTAATTTATGAATCCATCAAAAAATAAATGATGCTCAAGTAAAAGGTACAAAATTTGAAAACAGACCGCGGATAGAGGTTGGTCTTGATGTTTAATCACAGATTGTTGTCTGAATCCACAATCAGAATCATGCTGTGAATTTAAGTCAGTTTTTAAGCAGACGGTTTTGGCTTTAACTCCACGTCCATGTTTGAGCTGTACGTTGAATTTTTTTTCCTGAGAGTTACTAAGAACAAGATGAACCTCTCCACGACTGATCTATCTATGATTTAAACCTGCAATCAAGCTACCGAATCAGTGTTTGTTTGGGTCTGG
>NW_007578645.1:229586-233181 GCF_000690725.1 Stegastes partitus | reverse complement strand
GACACCCTGGACAGGTCACCAGTCTATCACAGGGCTACACTTAGAGACAGACAACCAGTGGTGATGATGCTCTGGACTGGCTTCCCTTTAAAGGTGTTCTTGACGTCTTTCTTGCCTGACTGACATACATGTTATAAGATGTGCCAATCCATCCAGAACTAGAAACAATGTTTTGGACGGAACCAAAAGGAACGGCCAGATTAGCAGAGCGACTCTATGCCATAGAGCCAACTGCTAGCTTGGCTCGGACTCATTGAATTTGACAGTTAAAAACCAATTAACACATGTCATGTTTTCTGCCAATTGTCTACAGAGGCTTTACGTCACAATAATTGACATTATTCTGCCAAATCATTTTTTTAATATGAAGCTAAAAGTAAAAGATGAGACAAAAGCCATGCATGTGAAAATCATTAGCTTTTAACAGACAAACAAATATAGATTGAAACTCATGTTAGAAACATACAAACACAACAGGTAAAGTCACAACAAATATAGATGAACACATCAAACAGCAGACTTCGGACTGACATCGAACAACCGGTGGGGCATGTGGACCAAAACTATATTTCTTCTATTGCCAAATCTGTAATAAATGTGGGTTAATAGAAGCAGTGCTCTGTCTGGAATGTGCTAAATGTTACCCCTCAACCCCGGCTGCCCCCCCCCACACAAACCCAAACAGTCGTGTGTGATCGACTCTGTTCTCCAGACAGCCAATGCCAGAATTTCAGCGATGCCCTAACCGACCTAATCTTCCCTGATCCCAGAAAATGAGGCCTGCCGTGTCGGGGCCGTAAGCCCTCTAAGCTGTCGTCCTTAGCATTCATCGCTTTTTAATGGACAGTCTGAAGGATTAAAATTGAAACCTTTTAAAAGTGACACAATACAGCTATACATAGACAGTTTGAAATACAAAATGGACATACTTGACTTTACCAAGGTGGCGTAGAAGCCAGATCTCCTAATATAGGAGAGGAAGCAGCCGTGAAGCAGGACTGGCCATCGCTTATAAAAGCTGTCAAAGTCTCGTTACGGTGAGATATGTCTGTGGTGTAGTGTTGGAGCAATTAACAGTACAGACTGGAGTATTTTCTTCAAAGGCTCTGAAACACTTGAAGCGACTTTTCATTTTGGTCTGAAGAAGTCAGGTGAGTACGGTGCCACAGTCAACTTTTCATCTGCTCCTGTTTAATTTGTTAATTAATCATATTTTGTGAGCACATTCGTTTGTCCCCATCATGCAGCTCGACAAAATGAGTGACGCAGAGATGGAGATATTTGGGGTCGCTGCCCCATACCTCCGCAAATCAGAACGGGAGAGGATCGCAGCCCAGAATATGCCGTTTGATGCCAAAGCAGCCGTCTTCGTGCCCGACCCGAAGCAGGAATATGTCAAAGGAAAAATCAAAAGCCAAGACGGCTCCGCAGCCACTGTGGAGACCGAAGGAGGAAAGGTGGGTGTAGTTTGAGACATAATTTATAGGCTTTGATTTGAAGAATTCTGACATCTCCTATCCTGGTGCTGTTTGAAATCACACTTCAGGTTGTCAGTGTGCATCTGGATGACATTCGGCCCATGAACCCTCCTAAGTTTGACAAGATCGAGGACATGGCCCTGCTGACGCATCTCCACGAGCCAGCTGTGCTCTTTAACCTTAAGGAGCGCTACGCTGCCTGGATGATTTATGTAAGGCTGCTGTGAATGTGGATATTTTAACCAATTCACACATTTGTTATAAAAAATAAAAAGATTATTTTTTGTGTGGGACTTTTGATACAGGACAGAACAAGTTAGGCACCACATGTGACAACTTGAGTAATCACTTGTGTATCCTGATTTCTCTCCCTGTACTATTTATTCACAGACCTACTCGGGGCTCTTCTGTGTGACTGTGAATCCTTACAAGTGGCTTCCGGTCTACAACCCGGAGGTGGTGGCCGGGTACCGAGGAAAGAAACGTCAGGAGGCCCCCCCGCACATCTTCTCCATCTCTGACAACGCTTACCAATACATGCTGACAGGTAGGCTCTTGAACCTGTGAGGCCTCCTTGGTATTACTGACGTATGAGTAAAAGCATCATCACTTTTCCAACACTGATCGTGTGTCATCTAAAGATAGACCAACTCGTGAAATTAATTTTTAAAGTAAGATGTGATCCAAAGTGTCAGCTCAGAGTAACATGATATTCCTGATGAAAGCTGAACAAAACAGTTTTGGTTTTTAATTTTTAATTTNCTGTTTTTTCATTTCAGCATTTTTGGATTTCAGTTAGGGGCTGCACAGTGGCTGTGTGGTTAACATCGTTGCCTCACAGCTACAGGATCCCTGGTTTGCCTCCCGGTTAGGACACCTGGGATCTTTCTGTGAGGAGTTTGCATGTTCTCCCCGTGCAGCATGGGTTCTCTCTGGGTTCTCCGGCTTCCTCCCACACAGTCCAAAAACATGTTGAGGTTAATTGGTGATTCTAAACTGTTCGTAGGTGTGAATGTGAGTGTGCTTGGTTGTCTGTCTCTAAGTGCAGCCCTGTGATAGACTGGTGACCTGTCCAGGGTGTCTCCTGTCTTCACCCTGAGTCAGCTGGGATAGGCTCCAGCCCCCCACGACCCTAGTGAGGATTGAGCGGTGTGTAGATAATGGATGGATGAGTTTCAATTGTATTTGAAAAGAACAAATGATACATGGAGTAATTCCTTGTGTGCAAAAGTTAATCATACTTTATTTATTTACCTTGTTGTGGTTTCTAAAGCACACTGGCAAAAGATAAAGCAGTGCAACAAGACAGAACATTAACTATTATTAAAGAATTTATATAAATAGGAGGGCTGCAAGGTGGTGCAGTGGGTAGGACTGTTGCCTCACAGCAAGAAGGTCGAAGGAATGGTCAACGCTGATGCAGCAGATGTTAACATCTCCAGACTTTATTTCCTATTATGGGTCAGTTTAGTTCTTGTCCACGACTTGTTCCTTCAAATAGTGTCGAGTAGTGTTCTGACTGGCTTTTTTTATTCCACTGTCACTGCGGCAGCTGCAGTCTAGTTTAAAATGGCTCTTGACATCTGGCAGATTACAGCACATCTGAGAATTCAATCTTAAGTAAGTACTTTGTATCAGGCCAGGGGAACAGACCCACTGCTCACTTTAAATAGAGAAAGCCATCATATTTTTGGAATAAAAGACTTAGTGAGGATAAGGGTGAAGATAAAACGGTCACAAAGCTTCCAGTAAACCCCGCCGTCATGCTGTCGTGGCGTACTGTAAACTTAAAAGCACATTCTTGTGCTGTATTGACGTTGGCAATGGAGACACAGTAATAGAAACCTCCTCAAAGGATTCTGAATGGATTTCTTGTTAACTTTGTTAGCTGGGATCTGACTTCTTGTTGGCATTGTGAGCCAGACATACTAAAGTAACTGATCCTGAGTACTCCATTAAGTTTTGTTTGAATGATTTCTTGTAGAATTCAAAGTGAATAAGGGGGGCTTCATGATATGTTTTCTACATAAACCATCAGCGTCAGATTCAGTCATAAGTGGTTCAACGCATCATTGTCATTTTTAACCAGAGCTAAATCTGTTTGCAGTATTCTGGCC
>NW_007578645.1:114605-227368 GCF_000690725.1 Stegastes partitus | reverse complement strand
TGAGTGCATGCGTGGAAAGCTGTGAGAGCGATATTGTATTGTGCAAAAACACAATACAACTGTCACACAAAACAAATGGGTATCTCAGGGAGGAGAGCACCAGCAACTGAGCTCCAAGGAGAGGCTTAGAAAGGAGCACTGGTTTTGTTAGTGTTTCTGATGACCCTCTTTCTTCTGTAGTACCTGCAGGGAAAAGAGCAACACAAACCAAATAACAAGCAAGAGGCAGAGATGAATTTTATTAAAACACTAAAAAGTATCTAAATTAACACACAAGATTAATCAACTCAAAGAAAGTTGAAATGTCACCCAGTTTGTTTCCTTTCAACAGATCGAGAGAACCAGTCCATCCTGATCACGTACGTACGACGTTATGTGGTGTTTGCTCACACATTCTGCATTCACTTTATTTTCCCATCATTCACTTGGTGCTGATTCTTTCATCAGCGGAGAATCCGGTGCCGGGAAGACGGTCAACACAAAGCGAGTCATCCAATACTTTGCAACAATTGCATCAATCGGAGACTCGAGCAAGAAGGAGCAAGTGTCTGGAAAATTGCAGGTTCAGTTCGCTTAACTTACATTCTGATAAATCTGAAATATCACTTTGTTTTTCTTGAATTGTGTCCTGTTTTCTACAGGGGACTCTGGAGGATCAAATCATCCAGGCCAACCCGCTCCTGGAGGCTTTCGGGAATGCCAAGACTGTGAGGAATGACAACTCGTCTCGATTTGTGAGTTCACATTGGATCTGTACAGAAACCCAGGGTGGCCGTGGTTGTTTTTGTTTTTTTTCATCATTAAGAAAACAGGAATTTGATTGTGTTACAATGACAAAAGACAGCTCTGCTTTATCTCTACAACAGTGCAATTCACATTTGATCCTAAAGGATAACTTTACAATCAACAGATCCCATTAAAAACCATTAATAAGTGCAACCAACTAATAAGTACTTTGTGTGTCTCCAAAATCTGATTTACCTTTTTTTTCTGTCCCATAGGGCTCCATTGTTGTCCAAAAACTATAAAAAAAACACATCACTGAGCCACACTAAATTGTTCCAGCAGCTACTCTCCAGAGATAGTGTCTGTATTTGTCATAATGAAGAAACATGTCTGCCACTACAATGATGTAGTTCGATGATATGTTTTAAGTATTTTTTGTACAGCAATGTAGCTCAGAAACCAGATACACAAACAATACTTGTTATGTGTTATACAGAAACTGCACCTGTGAGGTCTTGTGACATCCCAAAAAAAAGTGTAAAAGTGTGTTTCACCCAATCTGTCATTCAGATCAGTGTTTTATTTGAAGAATAACTTCCATGTTATACTTTATTAGGGAAAATTCATCCGCATCCACTTTGGAACAAAGGGGAAGCTGGCATCTGCTGATATTGAAACTTGTAAGTTTTAGCATGACAGCAGAATTTGTGTGAATATAAACATCATTCACATTAATATGAAAATAATCAATATTCTGCTGTCAGTCCTTGTTTTGCATCATGTGTTTGATTTTTGTTCATTCTTAGACCTTTTGGAAAAATCCAGAGTGACTTTTCAGCTGCCGGCGGAGAGGAGCTATCACATCTTCTATCAGATCTTGTCAAACAAGAAGCCTGATTTAATTGGTAAATAAACTGATCAATAAGTGATTATGACGCTGTGTCCGTAGCTCAGCGTTATCAACACTGCCTGTGTTTGATTTCAGAGATGCTGCTGATAACCACCAACCCTTATGATTACCCGTTCATCAGCCAGGGAGAGCTCACTGTGCTGAGCATCGACGATACAGAGGAGCTGATGGCCACAGACGTGAGTGGGTCAGATTGTGTGCAGAAATGTAAAATAATGGTTTAAATCATTAGATTAATCATTACTATATTATATAATATTATAATGTGAAAATGCCCACAAAAATCACAAAATTAAGAGTTTGCAGAGTGAAATCTGTTTTATTCAACATGTCAGGCAAAACTTAAACCTTACACTGAGATTTTGTCAGATTTTTTTAACATGTACATTCATTTTGGTTTGTAAATAGTCACACAAACAATCTGGGAGCTAATTAACCCAGTAAAAACTTAGCACACACAGATATGGTGCATCAGGTCTTAATGGGTTCAAACAAACCAACTTCCTATTTACTTGTTTGCACACCATCCATACTATTCTAATGTCAACATGCCATTCTGATGAGATATTTTTTACATTTGTTCATTCAATAATTTCATGCGAAAAATCACCCCTGCAACAAAAACAATGATGTTTTACATTAATCCTGACCCTTTGTTTATCACTGTACAACAAAATACTGCCATATAATATTTTTTACATGTAATCATAACTTACTGCAATGAAAATCCAGTGATTATTTAGCATCATTATCATTAATTTTTGCAACAAAACAATGCAGAACAGATTAGAATATTGCATATTTAGTGCTAAACTTACAGTAGCAATTGCATTGTTTCAACGTCTGTGTCCGTTCTCCAGAGCGCCATTGACATCCTGGGGTTTAACGCGGAGGAAAAGGTCGGCATCTACAAGCTGACGGGTGCTGTGATGCACAACGGGAACATGAAGTTCAAGCAGAAGCAGCGGGAGGAGCAGGCCGAGCCTGATGGCACTGAGGGTGAGACGCCTGAGGTGACGCCTCGGGCCTAAATTTAAACCAGATTAAGCGTCAGCTTGGCGTCAACATCACAGCTTCGCCCCTCAGTGTTGATCACTTATTAAAAAGTTCCTTCTGTAGCCTTCTGTAGCCAAGTACAGTGAGGTCCAAAAGTCTGAGACCAAGAGTAAAAATACTTATATTTTGCCCTCTGTTTGGATTTAATACAGATTTTGTTTTATCCGTATAAAGTTGTGAAAAAGTCGATGAATTTCAGAATATCTCAGTATTAATTTACCATTCTTCTGCTTAAATTACATTACAGCAGTGCTCGAGTTGCATTGCACTCCACCAGTTTATTCACTGTGGGTTTGATCCACTGTGCCATTGTTTTCTCTCCTATTGATCTATCTGCGATTCCATCGGTACATTTTTTTCTTTCCATCATCCACTGTGAAATGCTGCTGTAACTAGGGCTTCAACTTTTATATTCATTGGCAATCAATCTGTAGATTATGTTTTCAATTAATCAGTTGTTTGGTCTATTAAATGGCACAAAATGGTAAAAAATTTTCATTCGTTTTTTCCTAAGCACAAGATGACATCTTCAAATGTTGCCTACAACCTAAAGACATTCAGTTTACTGTCAAAGAGGAGGTAAGACACCAGAAAATGTTTGGATTCTAAAAGCAGTAATCTTTTTTTCACTTACACATATTATTGCAAGATTTGTCCTTGTTTCCCCTCCTGAGAAGTGGTTTAGAGATGCTGCTTATACCCTGAGAACAACAGTTTTCTTTTGACAGAATGCTTGCTGAGCTTTATGCCCCTTGTTGAGTGAATTTCATATCTCTAAAGTTACTACTTTTCCATCTCTCACTGAACAATTCTTAATTTATTAATCTTCTGATAATGTGCTCACTTTTAGTGCTTTGGACACAGGTGTTCTAGAGCTCCGGTCACTTCCTTTTTAGAAACCTTCAGTCCTGCCATGATTTGACTCTGAAAAAGCTCCTCTTTGCTCAGACTAACAATCTGACTTCTGACACTTTCCCTGTTTTTCTAATACCATGTTTTCTGCCATCACAGTGCTACTTAGTGAGCAATGTTCTGCTGGAAACTTTAATCACAGCCATATTTTCCACAGGTGAGCAATGGCTGCAGGTTTTATTTGGTCTCATCTGAACACTGCTGTCAGGGGAAGGATGCATCTCAAGTAAAGCTAACCTTCTGTACACAGGGGCTAACATGGCCACTGCCAGAAACAGAGCAGAATCTGAAATATTTATGTTTTTAAATGTTTGTAAATGCTCAAAGTTTCTGATTACTTCCAAGTTTACATGAAAAGTGTCTGATTTTCGATGTGGTCTCAGACTTTTGGACCTTGCTGTACATGCTTTGCAATTTGACCTCTCTCGACTGTTGTATGTTCTTATAGTGGCAGACAAAGTTGCCTACCTGATGGGTCTAAACTCAGCTGATTTGCTAAAAGCACTGTGTTACCCTCGAGTAAAGGTTGGGAATGAGTATGTCACCAAAGGTCAGACTCCACAGCAGGTACACCATGTTTCTACAGCTGAAAACATCTGTTTATTACGCTCTATCTGAAAGGAAGTGAAGTGAAAGCGATGCCTGATTTTCAGGTGAACAATGCCATGGGTGCGCTGTCTAAGGCCGTGTACGAAAAGCTGTTCCTGTGGATGGTCACGAGGATCAACCAGCAGCTCGACACCAGACTTCCCAGACAGCATTTCATTGGCGTCCTGGACATCGCAGGATTTGAAATCTTTGAGGTGAGCAAAATTCACAATAAGATAAAAATCAAATAAATCACATAAACAATGTCTTTGATTGTTCGATGAGTCAAATGTTGCTGTTTAATTCAGATGAACAGCCTGGAGCAGCTGTGCATCAACTTCACAAATGAAAAACTGCAACAGTTTTTCAACCACCACATGTTCGTGTTGGAGCAAGAGGAATACAAAAAGGAAGGGATTGCGTGGGAGTTTATTGACTTTGGCATGGACTTGGCAGCCTGCATTGAGCTTATTGAGAAGGTACATCCCCTTAATGTAAACACAAATATTCATATCAACAAAGAACACAACACTAATCGCCTTTCTGCCCTCCAGCCGATGGGGATTTTCTCTATTCTTGAAGAGGAGTGCATGTTCCCAAAGGCGACAGACAGCTCCTTCAAAAACAAACTGTACGACCAGCATCTGGGGAAAAACAGCATCTTTCAGAAGCCCAAACCGTCCAAAGGAAAGACTGAGGCCCACTTCTCTCTGATGCACTACGCCGGCACAGTCGACTACAACATCAGCGGCTGGCTGGAAAAAAACAAGGATCCACTTAATGACACTGTGGTGCAGCTTTACCAAAAAGCTTCCCTCAAACTGCTCTCTCAGCTCTTTGCCACATATGCAGCTGCTGACGGTCAGTTCACATTTAATCACAAATATCACACATATCAAAGAAACCATTACAATGAAATTATTTTTTTGACTTTACTTTTTCAGGTACGCTGTTAATCTTGTGGGGTTTTTTTTCAACAGATGGAAGTAAAAAAATCTCAAAGAAAAAGGGATCTTCTTTCCAGACAGTTTCTGCACTTTTCAGGGTAAGAACCAATATGTTGTTAAAGTTAATACATTTTAAATGTGGTTTAAATTTTGTAAACCACTTGATAAAATACATTTATATAAGCCATGTTTACTACACGATGACCCAAAACTGTCACCATAAAGTAACTTTGTGTTGTCTTGATAACATTAACTGCATGGGAAATTGTAAATCGTGTGCCTTTTTCAGAAAAAGAATCATTTAAATTTCATCTTTGGGCCTTCGAAATGCATTGAAATAAAACAACTGGTTGACATTTGCAAGCCATAAAGGTAATAGAGAACGTATCTAACAGCTGAGTTTTCTACTTTTCTGATAATAAATTCAGTTTTTTAAATTGTTTTTGAAGCATTAATTAAGAAATGATCAAATTTAAGCACACAGAATATTTAAAAATAAATCAAAATGCAAATAACTTGACTGGTGTATTCTAACAGTATCTACAGCTCTGGACAAATGAGACTAATTACTAGTTCTACACATTCAGTGACTTTGCAGACAAAAATACATTACAGCAGAAAAGACCAAGTATTCATAAACATTTTAAGCCACAACACAACATGAATAGATGCTTCTTGAATCGCAACAAATGAGGACATAAATATGAAACTGAGCAGCACTGACTTAGCTTGTCTTTGAGAGTTGCTGTGGTGTAAAATGTTTCTGTAAACTTGTCTCAATTTATTTTTTTTCATTTTTGTTTGTCACTTTTTCAATGTGTCGGTGTCCTTTTATGTTACAATTAAAGAGTTTTACTGATTAAAGTAGTAGTTAACTGACAGCTGTCTTGCCACAAGTTTGAGGAGAAAGTTGATACCATGCTCCTGTCTGTTATCTGCTGAGCGTTAAAGATGCTGATCAATGCTAAGCTAACCATCTGCTAGCTCTGACTTCATATTTACAGTAAAAACCTGATAAAGGAGTCATTCCATCTAACTGTAATCTGTTTATTTGCTGCAGGAAAACCTGAACAAACTGATGGCGAACCTCAGGTCCACACATCCACACTTTGTAAGATGTATCATCCCAAATGAGACCAAGACACCAGGTAAGAAAATAAAAAAAATAAAAAAAACATCAACACCTTTACCAAGACCTGGATAACTTCCTGATTTGATGTTGTTCTGAGGGGAAATGTTCTCCATGTTATACAGGATCCATGGACCACCATCTGGTCCTTCACCAGCTGCGATGTAACGGTGTGCTGGAAGGTATCCGCATCTGCAGGAAGGGATTCCCCAGCAGGATTCTTTATGGAGATTTCAGGCAGAGGTAACACACCGCACTTTTTTTTCCCGTTGAACAAACAGCAGAGTTTAATCGAGTCTGAAACTGAACTTCTTCATGCGTCTGACAGATATAGGATTCTGAATGCCAGTGCGATCCCTGAGGGTCAGTTCATCGACAGCAAGAAGGCCTCGGAGAAACTGCTGTCCACCATTGACGTGGACCACTCTCAGTATAGATTTGGATACACAAAGGTATTTTTGAGAAAAATCTGTAGGTGCAGTTACTCTTACGATGGATTGTTTTCTTCAAGTATTGATAGTGGAGAATTTTAGCTTCTCACTGAATTTTGACACAGTTCATAATGTTTATTTCAGTCTAAACTAATCAGAAAATAGTCTTCAGTCTGTTCTACCAACCTGAACAAGACAGATGTGAAATTCAGTTGGTCCCTGTCAACATTCAGGTGTTCTTCAAAGCTGGCCTTCTGGGTCTCCTGGAGGAGATGAGGGATGAGCGTCTGGCTGTGCTGATGACTCGAATCCAGGCAGTGTCTCGTGGTTACGTCACCAGGCTGAGGTTAAAGGAGATGACGAAGAAAAGGTCTCCGACGCATGTGTTTCTTTACGGGAATTAATTTGAATATGTGGGTTATCAAACTAAATGAAAACAGAAAGAAGGAAAATCTATTTCACAACCGTGAATTGTAATGCAGCAGAAATTTTCTTTCAAACTGTCATCATTTTGAGGATTAATTGCAGTGGAAAATATGTTGCTTGCAAATTAAGTCTTCAAGGAGACATTTGAAAATCATTTGAACTTTTCTATCCAGATCTAAGTTCGTAAGTTTCTTCCTTTTCTTCATCTTGTCTTTTTTGTTTGAGCAGCAAGAAAAGTGGTGATGAAGTTTTTCATCATTCACAGTTCAAACTAAATGTTTATTGTTTTGTTGTTTCACTCCGTAGAGAGTCTATTTACATCATCCAGTACAACATCCGCTCCTTCATGAATGTGAAGAACTGGCCGTGGATGAAGCTCTTCTTCAAGATAAAGCCTCTGTTGCGAAGTGCGGAGGCTGAAAAAGAGATGCAGACGATAAAAGAGGAGTTCGCCCGACTCAAGGAGGAGTTTGCAAAGTCGGAGTCCAGGAGGAAGGAGCTGGAGGAGAAAATGGTCGTGCTGGTTCAGGAGAAAAACGACCTCTACCTTCAAATACAAGCAGTATGTAAACACTCAGCCTCAAATGGAACAAAGTGGGTTGTTTGTATTGATTTTGTTCTGTTCGATAAAAAGATCAGATTAAAAGAAAGTTTTCTCAATAATACGGTGAGATAAGAGGAAACAATATTGATCCTAGCGAGGAAACTGGGTGAAAAGAAAACTTAGCTAATAGCACTGATTAAAAACAAGAGCAGACAGATTGATTAGAATAAATGCAAATGATGTTATAACGCTATTAGAACAGATTAAAAGAGAAGGTACGGGTTAAAAGTTTGGATACAGCTTCTTATTTGAGACTTTTCTTTATTTTTACTATTTCCTACAGTGTAGGAAACTGAGGACATACACAATATGAAATAACACAAAAAAGTGGTCCACGTTTTACTTTCCCCACATCAGCCACTCTGCCCAACTTACTGTAGCTTTGCACACCGCTGCCAGCTTCATGAGGTTGTCCAGTTTAACAGATGAGTTTTGTCAAAAGTTATGTGGTGGATTGTTTTTTCCTTCTTCCTTCTGTTGTATTGTGTTGATGTAGTGATGCTACACAGCTAGCAGCCCTATCACAAGAACAGCTCAACTGAGTAATCAGAAATGACAGTTCATCAATAGTTTAAGACATGAAGGTCAGTCAATTCAGCAAATTTGAAGAAAGTTTATTTTGAAATTATCAAACGTCAGATGAAACTGGCTCCTATGAGGACTGCCCCAGGAAAGCAACACCCAGATTTCCCTCTGCTGCAAAGAAGAAGTTCATTAGAACCTCAGAAATCAAAGGTTAACAGCAGATTTGATCAGATTAGAGTACACATCAGTGCATCCCAGAGTTCAAGCAGCAGACTACTGTGTTAAATGAGGAGACTGTATGAATCAGGCCTTTGCAGTGTAACTGCTGTAGAGAAACCACTACAGACGGAGACCAAGAAGAAGAAAATAACTTCTTTGACTAAAAAAAATACAAGGAGTGAACATGACGTCACTTGAAATCTGAACACAGAGAAGGTAAACGGATGCTGTCTCCATGTGTGGTTCCCACCATGAAGCTTGCAGAAGGAGCTTTAAATGGGCACTTTTGCAGTGAAAGAGATGGATATTTATGTAACATGTAACCAGCATGGCTACCACAACATCCTGCAGAGACACACCATCCCATTTGGTTTGAGCTCAGTGCGACCACGATTAGTCTTTTAGAAGAACAATGAGCCAAAAAACTTGCCTAAGCTCTGTAAGGGCTGTTTGACCAAAAACCAGAGTGATGGAGTGCTGCATTAGATGACATGACCTCCACAATCACAGACCTCAACGTATGTGGGAACTCCTTCAAGATGACAGATGAAGATGAAGACCTCCCGAGGCTGGTTGGAGAACCTTGGTAAAGCTGGTGTCAAAATAAAATGGTTTTGATGTGTTCAGTTTTGCTCTATGAGATAGAAAATAATGACCAAACCATTGAATGAGAGGGTGTGTCTAAGTTTTTGAGGAATAAATAACCTTAATCTATAGTTTAATAATATACTTTTACTGCACTACAATAATCATCATCATCTCCGCTGTGTCTGTTCTTAAGGAGAGGGAGAATCTGTGCGATGCTGAGGAAAGGTGTGAAGGCTTAATAAAGAGCAAGATCCACCTGGAGGCCAAAGTCAAAGAGTTCTCCGAGAGGCTGGAGGAAGAGGAAGAGATCAACGCCGAAATCACCGCCAAGAAGAGGAAGCTGGAGGACGAATGTTCGGAGCTCAAAAGAGACATAGACGACCTGGAGCTTACCATCGCCAAAGTGGAGAAGGAGAAATACGCCACAGAAAATAAGGTGCCTGATTATTTATCCTGTCAAGCCTTTTAAACAATCTTAATAATCCTACACAGACCTTTTAAACAAGTTAAGAATTCAATGCAGAAAATTAAAAAGTGCTTCTGTCATTAGGTTAAGAATTTGGTGGAGGAGTTGAGCACTCTCGAGGAGAATCTGTTGAAGTCCTCTAAGGAGATCAAAGCCCTGCAGGAGGTGCACCAGCAGACTTTAGACGACCTCCAGGCTGAGGAGGATAAAGTAAACTCTTTAATGAAAATGAAGATCAAGTTGGAGCAACAGGTTGATGATGTAAGTATGGAAAGACTTAATATGTCTTAAAATTGAGCCAACGTACTTTACCTGTGGTTGATGTAACCGTATCTTGCAGCTAGAGGGCTCGCTGGAGCAGGAGAAGAAGGTGCGGGCCGACTTGGAGAGATCCAGAAGGAAGCTGGAAGGAGATCTGAAGCTCTCTCAGGAAACCATTATGGACCTGGAGAATGAAAGACAGCAGGCGGAAGAAAGACTGAAAAAGTAAGCTGCTATGTCCTAAAACATAGGAGGCCTGATATCAAATTTATCAAGTTGTGGGTTATAGACAGTGGTGATGATGAAGACTCATGCACATAACATACAAAAACTTGCTGAAAGTAGTAGATCCCCATTTTGGCAAATATTTGCTTTGTTTGAGAGCTTTATGTTTACTACAATGACATGAGAGCAGTATCAATGATGCAGCAAGAAGCCTTAAACTAGCATTAAGTCATCTTCAGCTGTTCCAGAAAGCAGCAATAGGAAGAGAGCATCAGTTGTAACTTCCCTTCATTGGTTCCTGATTGCTTTTAGAACACTTTAAATTCAACAGAAGTTTTGAATGGCTCGCTAAGCTGTGTCTCTGACCTCTTTGGTCCCTTACACTTAGGACACTGTTAAGTTAACAAAAAAAAAGCTCTTTTCACAGTTCAAAATGCCAGACTTTCAAAAATGGTTGGCTTTACTTTTGCAGTTTTAGTTTGCAAACTGTTGAATCAATCTATACAAGAGCCTGTGCATGTTCTGCAGCTAAAATCATACCTCTAGAGATTTAAAATGGTTTTAACTGACTTGTGATGCTATATCCTGTTTTGGTATTGTTAACCTTAACTTATATTTTTCTCATTGTTTTATGTGCAGTACTGTATTAGCTGTAGTAGCTGATGAAAACTGTTCTGTAAACTAATATAATATTATCAGCATATTTTTAAAAAATAATGGACTCTCCTTTTAAACTAGTTGGTGGGAAAAAAAAAATAAAAAACTAATTTTTAACAACCTAATTCCAAAAAGTACGCCAATTGCAATGACGCATTACTCAAATAAGTCAGATACCAAGATATCTGTACCAATTTATGTTTCTCTTTTCAGAAAAGACTTTGAAATCAGCAACCTGCAGAGCAAAATTGATGACGAACAAGCTCTTAGCACTCAGCTACAAAAGAAGATTAAAGAGATTCAGGTATTTATTTTATTTCTAATAATATTCTAGCAGCATTTCAGTTAATCCTCTACATTATGAAACTTATTTTTACACACATTTTCACTGTAGGCTCGAACTGAAGAGTTGGAAGAGGAAATCGAGGCTGAGCGTGCGGCTCGGGCCAAAGTGGAGAAGCAGAGGTCTGATCTGTCCAGAGAGCTGGAGGAGATCACCGAGCGGCTGGAGGAGGCCGGAGGAGCCACCGCCGCTCAGGCCGAGCTCAACAAGAAGCGAGAGGCCGAGTATCAGAGGCTGCGTCGCGATCTGGAAGAGTCCACCCTGCAGCACGAGTCCATCACCGCCACTTTACGCAAGAAGCAAGCCGACAGCGTCGCAGAGCTCAGCGATCAGATAGATAACCTTCAAAGGGTCAAGCAGAAACTGGAAAAGGAGAAAAGTGAACTGAAGATGGAAGCTGATGACATGACAAGCAACGTGGAGAGTGTCCTGAAGAACAAGGTAAACATGTGTCTGCAGAGGAATACGTCTCTCACAGAGTTCTCTTTTCACAGTCAATGTACTTGATGCTGATGCTCAATATTTCAGGCTAATCTGGAGAAAATGTGCAGGGGCCTTGAAGACCAAATGAATGAATACAAGAGCAAGGCAGATGAAGCCCAGAGGTCCCTTAGTGATTATACCACCCTCAGTGCTCGTCTACAAACAGAAAATGGTAGGTTCCTGATTTAATACACTGAAAAAGAACATTTAAGATGTGCAGATAAGTCAGTTTCAGTCTTTTTTTCTCCCTGAAAGGCGAACTTACACGTCTGCTGGAAGAGAAAGAGACTACTCTTTCACAGCTGAGCAGAGGGAAATCTGTGGGGAGTCAGCAAATCGAAGAGCTAAAGCGACTTTTGGACGAGGAAATTAAGGTCTGAAAGGCACAATAAAACCTGATGTTCAGATACAGCAGTGATTTAAACCTGCAGTAAAAAGTTTTCCCAGTTGCAGTTAGCACAGTTAATGTTAGTAGACATGATGTCAGAGGATACTAAAGGATGCAACAAAGCCAAACATTGAACACAGTATGATTTCAGAGCTGCACTCTTTGGTCAATTAGTCAATGGACAGAACATTTAACTATTTAGATTATCAGTGAATTGTTATGACCATTATTTTTTTTTAAAAAACAAAAAAACAAAACAAAAAAACCCCTCTTTTGACACTGATTATTTTTTTGGTGCATAGACATTAGGACAAGAAAAAACATTCATCGGTCAAATTGATCTGCAGCTTAATTGATGATTAAAGCAATAATGAACTGCAGGTAGATCAGCCTTTTGGCTTAACTTATATTAAAAATGCTCTGTAGAGGATTTCACAAACAAAGGCTTTTTTATGCCCAGTGTTGCTTGTAGTGAATTGATTTGTCAATCAGTTGAGTAGTCAAGTGACACAAAACTAGTTGGCAAACATTTGGATTATTGGATAATTGTTAAAGTAATTTGTCGGGCAAAAAGCTCCTTTGTCTCCTCTGAAAGCGTAGCGTGTTTAATACAAACATGGACTTCGATGCTGTTGGTTGGACAAAGAAAGTAACTGGAACACAGTGCCCTGACTTTAAGAAAGTTAGAACAAAACTTCATCACTATTTTCTAGAATATTACAAATCAAAGTCAGATTTTGATAACACAAAATAATAACGACAGTACAATATAAAAATGATTGGCTGCTGCAATGTGAGATCTGACAAACATTCTGAATGCATTTCTTTACTCAACAAACTTTGAAATGCCATTTAAAAAAGTATTTTACACCTTGCATCAATGTTTTTGTTGTTTGCTGTTGGTGCGTTGCTCAGCTTCTTTGGGCATTTCCATTACCAACTGTTGATTAGTGCAGCTTGCTCACATACTTACAAACACAAGCTGCAAAAACTAGTCGTCAGAAACTCAACAGTACCCTTTACTTGCCTTTAATCAACATGTTGACAATATTAATGGATGAAATGACAAGATAAACAAAGTTTAATGTGGAAGGGTAAATGGAGCTTTGTAGAAATTTTCAACTCACTGTCTGTCACAACTTCACTCTTCTGGTTCACTCTCACCACTCCATCGTGTCACTTTCTGTACATGACCTACTCAGGATGACAAAAACATTCAGACATGGTTAGAGACTAGCTGGTGAACACTTGGTAGCTAAAGAGTCAGATATTTCCCTCAGGAATCAGTAGAGAGCAAAACAGACCCCAGATGAATGCTGATGTTGTTCTGTAACTGCTGAATGTGGAAGATTTTTATTGTTGATCAGCAGTTGAAACTTAAAAAGGGATGATAAGTCAATGTTACAGTTTCTGCTTTCCCCAAATGACAAAAAAAAAAGGTATTTCATTTCACTAAAGCAGTTTTAATTCCGGTTCTTTGCTGTATGTGTTTTTACCTTTTCAGGCTAAAAACGCCCTGGCTCACAGTTTGCAGTCGTCTCGTCACGACTGCGAGCTGCTAAGAGAGCAGTACGAGGAGGAGCAGGAGGCCAAAGCTGAGCTGCAGCGATGCCTGTCCAAGGCCAACAGCGACGTGGCTCAGTGGAGAACCAAATACGAGACGGATGCCATCCAACGCACCGAGGAGCTCGAGGAGGCCAAGTGAGGAAAGCGCAGCATATTTCTAAAGTCGGTGCCGATGGGCTCGTTCTGCTTTAACACAGTTTATCTTTGGTTTAAAGGAAGAAGCTGGCTCAGCGGCTGCAGGAGTCTGAGGAGATGACAGAGGCAGCAAATGTCAAATGTGCTTCACTGGAGAAAACCAAGCAGAGGCTGCAGGCGGAGGTCGAGGATCTCATGGTTGAGCTGGAAAGGTCAAACGCAGCCAATGCCATGTTAGACAAGAAACAGAGAAACTTTGACAAAGTATGTCTTTCTTTCTCCTTCTCATCCCTCTTTTCAGAAACATTTCCTCATTTGTATCATGTTGACGCTGCACTGATTATACACATTGTCTCTCCCTTGTTAGGTTCTGGTTGAGTGGAAACAGAAATATGAGGAGAGCCAATCAGATCTGGAAGTCTCTCAGAGAGAGTCTAGAGGGCTGAGTACAGACCTCTTCAAGCTGAAAAATTCATATGAAGAAGCGCTGGATCACCTTGAGAACATGAAAAGAGAGAATAAAAATCTTCAGCGTAAGATTTTCTGTAGTAAAAGTCTGTGTTTTGGTGCTGAAAGGCAGCAGTGATTGTATTTTACCAACAAAGAATATGTTTGTTTATTCATTTGCAGAGGAGATCTCAGATATCACCGAGCAAGTTGGACAATCTGCTAAAACTATTCATGAGCTGGAAAAAGCTGCAAAGCAAGCTGAACAAGAAAAGAGAGACACACAAGCAGCTCTCGAGGAAGCTGAGGTTCGTTTAATGTCCATAAACTTGAAAAATTCAGAAAATATCCACAAACCTAAGTGTTGATGTCTGTCCCTGAAGTCTTCCCTGGAACACGAGGAGGCCAAAATCCTGCACCTTCAACTGGAGCTGAACCAGATCAAGTCGGAGGTGGACAGGAAGGTGGTGGAGAAAGACGAGGAAATCGACCAGCTCAAGAGGAATCACCAGAGAACCGTTGACACTCTGCAGAGCACGCTGGACGCCGAGACGCGCAGCAGAAACGATGCCATCCGGATGAAGAAAAAGATGGAGGGCGATCTAAACGAGTTGGAAATTCAGCTGGGTCACGCTAACCGGCAGGCAGCCGAGGCAACCAAACAACAGAGAAACCTGCAGACTCAGCTGAAAGTTAGTGTGAACTATAATTATTATAATTTGCTATGCAGCCAGCAGTAAAACAATCAATCCATGCAACAATCACACAGAAACAACAATAAATACCAAAGAGACAATAATAAATAATAATAATAAAAAAGCAGGAAGTAGATCTACTTGTTCAGCAGAACAAAGGCAGCAGGGACAAAAGAATGCTTGCATCCGTTGGTCCTGCATTTTGGCGGGACGTACCTGTGCCCTGACGGAAGCAGCAGGAACTCACAAGCCAAGGGGTGGCTCTGATCCATAAGGATTGAACAGGCCTTACTTAAAGTTGTGATCTGATACCGGGCTGAGAGGTCATTCAGGTTGATCCTTACAATTTTGCTGCACAGTCTTACGATACCCTGCAATCTGTTTTTATTTTTGAGGGAAAGGGAGCCGTACCAACAAATAAAAGAGAAGGTTAAGATGGATTCAATAAAACAAGAGTAAAACATTCACATAAAAGTGCTGTTGACAGTGAGGTCAGATGTTTGTGTTTTACAGCTTCTTGCCTTCTGCCTCAGGACACACAAGTCCATCTGGATGAAGCCCTCCACAGTCAGGAGGACCTAAAGGAGGAATTAGCAATCGTAGAGCGTCGCAACAATCTGATGATGGCTGAGAACGAGGAGATCAGGGCAGCGCTGGAGCAATCTGAGAGAAGCCGAAAGCTCGCTGAGCAGGAACTGATCGATGTCAGCGAGAGGATTCAGCTGCTGCACTCTCAAGTGAGCACACAAAATACTTGGTGCTTTTACTTAAAGAGCCCCTGTGATGCTTTTGGCGTTTTTTGATTCTGTTTAGTGCACTATAGCTTTTTTGCGCATCATCATCATCGTTCACATCAAAAGGATTTATTCTCTTATACAGAAAACACTGCTTCTTACCTTATTTTAATAAATGAGGACTTCTTCCACCACTGACAACAAGTATGGTTAAATAAACAATCCTAAAATGTGTGAAAATTACAGTTTGTAGAAAATATCACAATTTGGGTTCATTTATAAACTGTGTATTTGTAATCAGTGGTGGAATACAACCAAGTAGTTTAACTCACGTATATTATTTTACTCTAAATAAGATCATTTATAATCACCTTGCATAAAATGAACACCATATTGTGTTGAAGGAGAATCTAAACGAGCAATTAATACCATAAACCCATGAGGAAAATGTTTACTGAGGTAGCTAGTCAAGTGGCGAGCAGGGTCAGTTTGTCATAGACTTCTGTACAATGTTGTTTTTTTTTTTTTTGGCAACCAAGGAAGTCGCCTCCTTCTGGCTGTTAGAAAGAATGCAAAAGCTTAAGGCACTTCTGCATTGGCTTAAATTTTCAGACATGGAGGCTACATCCATCTCTTAAAAACAGTTTTTGGAAAAATACTTATTTGAAAGTATTATTTGGTACAGTCCTGTATGAAATAGTGCTCCATCACAACCAAGTGCAACAGTACAATCCTGCATTTATACAAATGCATTACTGACAGTATTGTCATTATGCAGTCATAGGGGCCATTTTTCTGCAATGGCAACTTTTGACATTTTCCTGATTATGCTTTTTCAATATAGGACTTTTTGCAGTGTGATATTAGTACTGTTACTTATGTACAAAAAACTCCTGCACAGCTGCTCATAATTAATACTTAAATGTTATTTAATGATCAGAATACAAGCCTCTTGAACAGCAAAAAGAAGACAGAGGCTGATTTGGGTCATCTGCAGTCAGAGATGGAGGACAGCATCCAGGAGGCGAGGAACGCAGACGAGAAGGCCAAAAAAGCCATCATGGATGTGAGTCTCCCGCTCAATCCAATTTACTGCACAGCCGTTTAAATGAGAACTGCTGGACTTTGAGGTCGGATTAAAATTTCACAGTGAGTTCGCATTTGCATGCAGGCTGCCATGATGGCTGAGGAGCTGAAGAAGGAGCAGGACACCAGCGCTCACTTGGAGAGGATGAAGAAGAACCTGGAGGTCACAGTGAAAGACCTGCAGCAGCGTCTGGACGAGGCCGAGCAGCTGGCTCTGAAAGGAGGGAAGAAGGAGCTGCAGAAACTGGAATCCAGGGTAGGAATCAACACAGGACACAACTGGAGCGCAGAGAAATAAAAAAGATGAAAAGTCATTTAAACTAAATATATTTTTAAGGTCCGAGAGCTGGAAAATGAGTTAGAGGCGGAACAGAAACGCACCGGCGAGGCTATGAAAGGTTTGAGGAAATATGAAAGGAAAATTAAAGAGCTCACTTATCAGGTAAGGAATATATCCTGTTATGTAACAGCGAATTTCACAAGCTGAGGTTTGACTGCTTGGAGCAGGACAGAGAATATTAAAAAAGAGATGAGAGAGTATCACCTCAGATGTTTTTTTCAGGGTGACGAGGAAAAGAAGAACGCAGCACGACTGCAGGATCTGGTCAACAACCTGCAGCTCAAAGTGAAGGCATATAAACGGCAGTGTGAGGAGGCGGTGAGTAAAAATACTTAACTACTGTGTGAAATGTAGGCTTGTGGCGCACCTGATGTAGAGTCTTACCTTATGTACCGTCGTCTGTGGCACACAGGAGGAGCAAACCAGCGTCCATTTGGCAAAGTTTCGGAAGGTGCAACATGAACTGGAGGAAGCTGAGGAGCGAGCTGATATCGCGGAGTCCCAGCTGAATAAATTACGAGCAAAAAGCCGAGATGTTGTTGGTAAAGCAGAATAGAAATCTACACAGGTACAGTCCACTTCAGGAAAGATAGCACTGTCACTTCAGTTAGGAAAAATAGCTCTGGTTTGTCGTGATGCATTTTTTTTACATAAACAAAATTATGTTTGAAGTGATTTAATTAGGTTAAGAAGTAGGAAAAAGAGCTTCATCTATAAAGGACAGTTTCCAAAATTCCTACTGAAGATATGCATTGTTTCCTCAGACAGAGATGCAGTGGTGGTATGTAACAAAATACATTTACCCAGAATATTTTTTTCATTCGTACTTATTTTTTAAGAGGTTTGTCATATCTGAAAAGCCACAAACTCCCTACATGGATATAGTTTCATCAAAACATGTTTAGTAAGTGTGTAAGTACAGTTATGAGGTTGTTGTACTTGTATTGGAGTCATTTACTTTCATGCCACTTTAGAATTCTACTTCATTTCTGCTCCATTTATCTGACAGCTTTACAAAATGAAGATTCGAATAAGTATTATGCAAAACTATCCCAATTTAATGATCCCAGCTCCTCAGTGTATCCTTTCCTTTTCATTATTGGAGTGGTTTAATTGATTATTGGTAATTTTGAGGTTTTGCCTGGAACATACCTCAGAATTATGGCAACAAGGTGTGAGTTTGGGTGACAGACTTTTTGAGAAATTTTTATGACTCAAGTAATAATAAGTTGCAGCCTTATATAAAAAGTTTAAAATGCTCTCCGCCTCAACCAAGTACACCAGTACAATGCTGCTTAAACATGAATGTGTCAGAAAAATCAATCTAGTAATGGGTCATTTTACTGCTTTGATTATATTTGCATTGTAATCAGGTATTTTTAGTGTCAATACTTCAACTTAAGCAAAGAGTCTTCCTCCTACACTGAAAATATTATACAGCATTATTTTGTTAGGTCATGGGATGCCAGCAGGAGAATCAGATTTTTTAGTCAGCAGATGTCTCAAATCTTGCAGCTGTACTAATCTAAATGAGATCATATTGTAATATTTAAAGGGTTACACTCATTAGGATTGCTACTCAGCCTGTGAAAGAAATTCTGTTTGCTCAGGGAAGGGTCTTCTAAAATACAAATAACTTTATTCACTATGTCCCAGATCTTAGCCTGAGAGACTATAACATTTAAAATGATAATAAACAGATGTAATGGAACAGATCACTGGATTGGCCATGTAACTGGTAAATTCTAATAAAACAACAACACACTTTAGCAACATGATGTCACAATATCTATCAATTCATTATTGTTCCAACTGTTTTTCTTTTATAGAACTCAGATTTCTGACCTCAACTGAATTAACTTAAATATAAAAAGACAACAGAACGACAGATTAAAAAAAGCCTCTTAGTTGTCATATTAGAGGCTATTTATAGCTGCACTTCAGATAAATGTTCATTTCAGCACGCTAACATGCTGATGTAAAGCAGATTTGCCATCTTCACCATATTGGTTTAGTATGTTAGCTTGCTCCAATTAGCTAATTATCACTACAGACGATGCTTATGGGAATGTCATTACTCATGCATTTGTTTAAGCATATTTTAGCCATAATTGTTATAAATATGAAGACCCTGTGAGTCTGATTTATGTATACTGAATACTACAGTTTATACATGGAATTTATAATAATATGGTCATCAGGCTGTTAAAGGTGTGTGAGTGTGGCGATGGTTGGGGTTGTGAGTCTCCTTTACATTGAGGGTCGGACGCTGAAAAGTTTTGCAGCTCCTGCTGTCGAAGATATAAATATATGAACTAAATGTCATAGTAGGCCATCCAGAAGGGGTGAAGACATTATAAAGGCAGTCGGACTCAACCTCTGGGGATCATGAATATCTGTACAAATCTGCATAACAATAATATTTGATATCTGAATATCTGTCTGCACCACACTGGTGGACATTATTAGAGCTGCGCTGCGATCTCAGCTAAAAATATTCCGATTGGTTGCCATCTGTTACTATGTAAAGAAAGACTTGTCAGACAAGTAAAATTATATGTTCCAAAGAAAATCTTGGATATATGCTACATCTGGTCACCATTCTGTGCCGTTAATCCTGGGATCAGCCTAGACTGAGCCAAGCAAACAGCAACAGCTCAACATGTTCCAGGAATAGTGTCTACAGAGCAGTTATTTAAGAACTGATATTCTTTACAAGACAGAAAAATGCCTCTGAAAGTCTTTGTGTCTGTCAGACACTGTGAAGCGTAATTTAATTTTAATGTAATCACAGTTAATCCCTCTGATTCTCTGAGCAGCCCTAATGTTATACACCAGTCAGACTTAAAACAAGACTGAAATATGGATTAAGAATTCCACAGATGCCTGATTTGACTGGAGTTTTTGCTATGACTTAAAGAAAAAAATTGACATGGATGCTGACTTTTTTGTGTGTAAAAAGAACTTCACCCTCAGCCTGCTCATATTGGAAACTGATGCGAATGGGAAATAACTCACTGTTTAGTGTTTGACTGCCATAAGATGGAGACACTTTATTCATGTTTATCAACTGTTGTTTAGTATCTGGAATCAATAAAGACTCCATAATCTGCTGCTAATCTAGTTTTTTTTATTCTACTAACAACAACAAAAAAAGAGATTGTGGTAGCACTGATTTAGAACCTGCAGTAAGTTAACAATATTATGCTTACAATAGATAAAACGAAGAAAAATAAATGCATTAGAACAACATGACTCTACTACCACACCACAGATTTTAACAAACAACTGAGGCGCACAACTCATGATGAAAATCTGCTCATCAACGCTGCAGTTACTCACCAATTCAACTGTAAAAATCACATTAGCATGGGCTCACAGCCGCAGCAGGAAACTACGGGAGACGGGATGAAAACCCCGAACACCACAAGCCTGATAATTGTGTGCATAGTGGAAGAGCATGGCCATTAGAGTGGACCTCGTGAAAATCCACCGTTTTCAGTGCTGTCAGCGCTGCGGTAATCAGTAGCAGCTGGTATGTTCGTGACATTTGTAGAAATCCCTGTGAAGCAGGGTTAGAATTACCCCTGTGCATATGTGACTGTCAGCAGGGAGGGTTACGTACAAGTGCTGAAGGTAACCTCCAAGGAGAGAGGAGGAGGAGGAGGAGGAGGAGGAGGACTTGAGGAGCTGACAGGTTGTTGTTTGCACTAACAGAAACAGGACACTTCAGTGGACAGGCGGGGACAGCTCGTCAACATCTTCAGTCAGATCGTAGGGTCAGTCACCTCACACACGGACGGATTACAAAATGAGCCACACAGGGGCCCTAAAGAGACGTGGGGCCCCTCAACCAGCGCCTCTATGTGAAGTGACTGTTAGCGTTTCTTATTGAAAAAGCGACGACTAAGGGCAGGCACAAAACAACAAGAGGCAAAAGAAAGGATGAAGACACAAAATTGTAGCAATGTGATGTGAAACAGCTTCAAAGAGACAAAAAAATGGCTCTTATATGATGAAAAATATCACTCAAAGACACAAAATGACCATAACGTCACCACAAAACGACACAAACAAGACACAGAATGGCTGCAAAAACACAAAATAGCTATGGAGTGGCAACAACACAATTGAAAGGAAAGGACAACAAAGAGACAGAAAGTGACTACAGAGAGACAAAAAGTGTCCACAAGGCAAACAACAACACAACCTTCATAATCCAAACTCCAACCTGCAGGTTTTGACGAACCACTAAAAAGATGATGAGAAATTTGACCCAAATATATCATTAAAATCAGTAAATTTGAGGGTCTATCTATATAGTTACACAGTAGAGTTCAATTATGTGTAATAATATTATTATGTTTACTTGCTTAAAATATGTGTAATCAAGCAAAATGTCTTCGTATAAATAATAATATCTGCATGAATTTATTATATTTAAAGCATTGAGTTAAATTCTTACCATAATTATTATTGGTATTACAAAGCCTATAAACATGTACTCTTCCACACTGATGGGATGTATTTCCAAGCTGACAAGCTGCTGTTCACACTTGCTTCCGTGCACATCTCCCCTTAATATGATGACATATTAGATTACAAACACTCTCCCATGCTTATTCTAAATGTGGCACAAAGCGGTGGCCATGTGTTTCCACCTGTGATATTCACCCTAGACGCTGTTATGTGCTAACTTGTAAACAAAGCAGACAAACCAGACAACTTCCCTCAAGGTGGCTGGCCATCGCCAACCCCGAACGCTAAAACTGCAAAACTGTAAAAAGAAATCTGATCAGCATGGACATAACTTCATTTAAATCCAGAAGTGTCATATTTGTCTGTGAATTAATATACACGCCTCAAATTGTCTTTACAAAGTCTTGACAGCGAGCTTAGTTAAAACGGTGTAAAGACTGTTAACCAAACTGTAAAACAGCGAAAAGCTCAATTTTATTTTGATAATTTTTGTCCACAAAAAATGGATTATTATGTCTGGTGTTAAATTTGTTTAAGTTTTTCATCCATTACATTTCATGGATGGTGTCCCACAGGGATCAATTCATGGCCCGATTCTGGTTTCCGGCTGCAATTTCTAACTACATTATTAATCTCTTCTGTTATTTAACTGTTATGCTAATGATGCACAACTTTATCTATCATTTAGAAGAAATGATTCTTTGAACAATAAAACAATAAGTAAAGGCAAACCGAACTGCAGAACTTTTGAATTGACATAAAACTCAGCAGCGTTTCTTGCCGTACCCAACACTCACCACTGAAACCTAAAATGAGAGATCGCTGAATACAGAAAACTTGAATGTGACAGTTTTGGTTGTTCTAAATAGTTTTTTTTTTGTTGTTTTTTTTGCTCTCGTGGTTTTGTTAAAACAAGAGGTTTTTGCATTTGTTACCCTATTTCTATTTCAACAGCTTAGCAGGCGATACCCCTGGATAACAGACCTTTCTATATCATACCGTACCAATAAAAACAAAACCAACAAAATCATGATATGTGCTGTACAAATAGTGTCCTATTACAGCCTCTAAAGGGTTTAAAGATGATACAGAATCTCCTTTTTCCTATTCTGTGTTGGTATTTGCTGATTTTTCATAGCTTTAACCCTATTCAGGACTTTCATGTTGCCATATGTAGAAGGTTTTTTGGGCCCCATTGGACCCCAAGAAAGAATACGTGCAAAATATTTGTTGGTATTCATTTTAGACTTTTACACTATGTTTAATACATTTTCTGATAAGTTGATGTATTTTTGGTTCCAAATGCATGACAAAAAACAATACATGTCACCCAAACCAAATGGCCTGGGGTTCAAAAGACCCCAAAAGTCCTGAATAGGGTTAAAATCTCTGCTGGATGCAAGTGTAGCTGATGTATATGATGTCCAGTGTCCCCTGCAAAATGTAGGTAGTTACAAATTGTACTTCGAAGTCAAATCATTTATTGTTAACCCTAACTAAACAGTAAAAGACAGAACACATATTCAAAATATGTACATGCTGTACAATAAAAAGCTTTGGACGGCTGTCAAGCATAACTATATTTTCTTTAAAAAGTGATATTGACGTTGTACTTACATCTGTCTTGAGTTTAAGCCAGTTAATCCAAACAAGGAGCCTTGGAGGTGAATGAGCAGGTGGTCCTCGAGTGCAGGATGAACATGAAGGTCGTGATGCATCACAGAGACGCTGTTTATGTTCGATTTACATCCATAAATAGACACAATGACAACTTCTTATGCTCTAAATAAACACCGTCAATCTAAATACACCAATTAATCAATTCCTTGTGCATTAAATGTGAGATGTTGTCCGGCTGAACATCAAACATGAAAAACGTTAAGCAGCTAAAGACAGTTCTAGACAGTCTGGAAGGCATGTAAAAATAGTCTTTGAGGATCACCACCTGCTGCTGCTGACACGCTCCTATTAGCGCTACAAGATCCTGTGCCATATTTAAGTGTCGAGCTAGGATCGATAATGCAGCTTGATTGATGTTTAAAACACTGTGACATTGCCAAGTTTGGAGCATCCGGTTCGCTTCACATTCATGTTGATAAAAAGGAGCGTCGGCCTCCTGCTGGTGTTCACTCTCAAGATCTTCCCTTCTGGTGTGAGCTGTGAGCTGCATTTTTCTGTGTTTTCACTGTGAATCTTACAATTCAACAGGACTGAGGTTGTGACCTGGTAAGCAAGATACAAGAATATACTTAAATTCACAACAATCTTTTATGAAGTTGACTGAAGTGTGGCTCTTTTTTCTTCTCGAGGTGTAAACATGAGCAGCGATGCCGAGATGGCCCAGTACGGGCCAGCGGCCGTCTTTCTCCGTAAACCTGAGAAGGAGCGAGTCGAGGCTCAGAACAGGCCGTTCGACGCCAGAACTGCCTGCTTTGTGCCCGATGCCAAGGAGCTGTACATCAAAGGTGTCGTCCAGCAGAGAGAAGGTGGCCAAGTCACCGTGAAGACTCAAGCTGATGAGGTGAAGATTTCTGCAGACAGCATCAAAGAGTTTCCCGTCTTATTACTAACACTTGTGATGCTGTGCAGGAGTTTCAGATGAGTTTCCTCTTGCAGCTGCATTATAGTACAAAAATAATACAGGGTCATTCAACTTAACATCATCAAACGCTGTAAAACTGATTAGAATTTGAAAAAACATGAAAGTTTTACTTGCATTCTGTTCAGTTTATGGCTCTCTTGTCGCTGAATCCCATCACATCTCTTTTATTTCCTCTGATCGATACCACTTCATCGTCTCAATTTGTTCCTCCAGACTGTAACAGTTAAGGAGGAAGATTGCCATCCGATGAATCCCCCAAAGTACGACAAGATCGAGGACATGGCCATGATGACGCACCTCAACGAGCCCTCTGTGCTGTTTAACCTCAAAGATCGTTATGCAGCATGGATGATTTATGTAAGCAATAAGAGGGATGTTCTTATCTCTGTATTTGTCTGGAAAATTCTTCCTTTTTGCCTTTATTTATTCTCCTCTGCAGACCTACTCAGGGCTCTTCTGCGTCACCGTAAACCCTTACAAGTGGCTGCCAGTATACGATCCACAGGTGGTGGCCGCCTACAGGGGGAAGAAACGCATGGAGGCCCCGCCACACATTTTCTCTGTTTCTGATAACGCGTATCAGAATATGCTCACAGGTGAGGAGACTGAGGATTTCCTTGAGCCTTTAGCATCATAATTACTTTCTTTAAACAAGCACAGATGTTTATTTATAGTCCGATAATGCCAGATGTGCAGCGGTGGACTGTCATGTAGCAAAGTTACATTTATTACACTTTAACTTGTGCTGTATGCTACTTTATACCATTTATATGTGTTTTAGCAGTGGCAGTGGTGGAAAGTAGCTGAGTACAATTACTCAAGTATTGTACTGAAGTGTATCATTTTAAGGTTTTTACTTGGGTATTTCCATTTTATGCTGCTTTATACTTCAACTAAAGTACATTTATCTGACAGCATTTAGTTAATTTTAAGATAGCATTTTAACACAGTGGATTAAGAAACAAAATACAACATTTTTACATTTTTAAAGATTAAATCAGTGATTTCCAGCCTTTTTGACCACTTTGTACTTCAGTAAAAGTACCAATACTACAGTGTAGAAATATTCTGTCAGAATTCAAATTCGTTGTGCATTCTAATTTCTGCTTAAGTACAAAAGTATTAAATAGACTTAAAGGGAAAAACAAAATGTGTGCTCAACAAAAAAGTGCTCAGTATTTAGATTACCACATAACAGAATAATGTATATTACTGGATCATAATTATTAATGTTTTATTGTGGTTGTCACTAGAATGTTGGGACCAGTAAAGGTGATTTAACTACTGAATTTGATAATATTATATAATATTGAATGATAATTAATTCATTGATTATTAAATGATTATGAAAATAAATCTTGTCCAATGACTCATGGCTGCAGCTTTTCACATAAGCTTCATTTGTAAGTAACTAGTTGTTAATTGTGTTAATAAATGCAGTGAAGTATTTTGCCTCTGAATTGTTTTTTTGTCTTCAAACTTGAACTTAAAAAGAGTACTTAAGTAAATGTCCTGAGTTAGATTTCACCCTACCTTTTCAGCGATCTGCAGAAAGTTCAAAATGCTTCGAATCACTGAGCCGAAACTGTCTTCATATTTCTGCTTATTTCTTTGTCAGATCGTGAGAACCAGTCTGTTCTGATTACGTGAGTCTCCTGCATATAAAACAAAAATGTGCCTCATAATTCAAACCATAAAACACTCAAGTGTGTTTCTATGTGCTGTGTTCACATGCCGGCTGTGTTCGCAGTGGAGAATCCGGTGCAGGAAAGACCGTCAACACCAAACGCGTCATCCAGTACTTTGCGACAATCGCAGTGGCTGGTGGCGACAAGAAGGAGCACTCATCTGGCAAAATGCAGGTAACAGAAACATGACAAGAGTCCTCCTCATAACCCGTTGGATAAGACTGAATACTAAAAAACAAGAATGTTTTTAGGGGACGCTGGAGGATCAAATCATCTCGGCGAACCCTCTGCTGGAGGCCTTTGGGAATGCCAAGACTGTGAGGAACGACAACTCCTCAAGATTTGTAAGTCTCGTCAGAATCGGAATGGTGGAATATGGTTTCTTTTTTACACATAACTCCAATTTGTATCACTTTTGTCATTGTTTTTATGAGGACTCTGGCTGATTTTCTGGAGGATTTTACATTTCACAGGGTAAATTCATCAGAATTCACTTTGGAACCTCTGGCAAACTGGCTTCTGCTGATATTGAAACGTGTAGGTTTGACTCTCCTTCTGAATTATATTTAGAATATGAGTTAAATACTTGAAAATGTTAATCATTACTTGTAATTCCGTGTAGATTTGCTGGAAAAGTCAAGAGTGACTTTCCAGTTGACAGAAGAGAGGAGCTATCACATCTTCTATCAGATAATGACTGGACACAAGCCAGAGCTCATAGGTAAGGAGAGCATGTCGGATATTTAAAAATTATGTAGTTTGAAGATTATATTTGAACAAAAGTTGCTCTGTTTGTGTTTGTCTACAGAAATGCTTCTCATAACAACAAACCCATATGACTTTCCCATGATAAGTCAGGGGCAGATCGCTGTGGCCAGCATTGACGACAAAGAAGAGCTGGTTGCCACAGACGTGAGCTACTTCTTCTCTTCTAATCACTTCGACTTAACAAGCAGTATGGACTTCAGCTGATTATTTTACATGTTTAACAGACTGCCACTGACGTCCTGGGCTTCACTAATGAAGAAAAAGTCTCCATCTACAAGCTGACAGGTGCTGTGATGCATTATGGGAACATGAAGTTTAAGCAGAAGCAGCGAGAGGAGCAGGCCGAGCCCGATGGCACTGAGGGTGAGTCCTTTAGACTTTTCGTCATTAGTAAAGACATTCAGATGGTATTAAAAAGTGTTCTGTTTGTCTCTCAGTGGCAGACAAAGTCGCTTTCCTCATGAGCCTGAACTCTGCCGACCTGCTGAAAGGCCTCTGTTACCCCAGAGTGAAAGTGGGAAATGAATATGTCACCAAGGGCCAGACAGTCCCACAGGTACAGTCACAGCTCAAAGGTTTTAATGCAGTATTGAAAAAAAAGGTGACGTTTCTTCCCTTCACCAAGACTCACAGCAAAGAAAAGCAGATGTGTACCTGATACTATAGTTTGGTTGGTTTATTAATGATTTTAGGCAACTCTTATGTTACCTGGAAACACTTTTTAACACAACTAGATCTGAATGTGAAATACAGGGATGCACGATATTGGATTTTTGCTGATATCCAATATGCTGCTGTTTCCCAACTCATTTTGGCAGCTACCAATAAATACACATATTTCTTCCACCTATCTGGAGACAACATCAGATCTCTACTGCTGTGGTATCAACATATTATTATTTATCCTCTTCATGTGATGGCCTGCTGGTAGATGCAGACAGAAGATAGACACATTTTTAAACAAGACTGTACAATTTTACCCTGAAATGATCATTTTGGGCCAATATTTTTTGTAAAGCTTTTTGCTGCTGATACTGCACTCATTGTGCATCTCCAGTGAAATCCATGGGTGTTTTATTACAAACTCCAAGGTGGCGCCCAGTCACTTGGATGAAATTGTAAATTACTGAAAATGATGCATTCACAAATCAAAAAGTAATGATACAAATAGTGATAAGTTGCTTTTTTGCTATACCAAGTTTCCTGTCAGCAGTTTTTCATGTCTGTTTTAGAACAGGGGCATTGTTTTGTCATTTTTGTTGTTGCAATACCACAAGTTGCCACTGTGACAAAGTGGCAGCAAAGCTGAGTTTGTGCAGCTCTTAAGCTTCTTCAAATTTACCACTGTTTTGCTAACAAGCAGCCTGGTGTTTGAGGTTTGACTTACTGCCCACATCTTTCAGCAGTTCTTATTTCCACCGAGGTCACCAGAGCTTAGCTTCAGAGCCTTTTTAAAAGAACAAAGTAAGTTATGCAGCTTAACCATAAGGCCACCAGGTGGAATTCAGAATTTCAGTGTCATGTTTCTGCATAGCTTGCAAGTGCCTTGAAAAACAGAAATTAAAAAATCGAAAAAAAAGCCCTGACAAACACTGCTCTATAGCAGTTTAATGAAATAAAAACTCTTAAGGTGTACAGTAGTTAACAGCTCCCGCGACAGCTTCAAATTCGCCTGCTACTAAGTGAGGCTGAATTTCTGCTCTCCTGTTTGTTGATTGTTTTTAAATATTATAGGTTTGATGTTAGTGTCCACCTCAGCTTTGCCTTGTGCTACCCAGCTACCCAGCTACATACATGAATTCCTAATTCATATATTCTCAAAATTAGGTCACCAATGCAGTTGGTGCTCTGGCCAAATCTGTCTATGAGAAGATGTTCTTGTGGATGGTTATTCGAATCAATGAGATGCTGGACACGAAGCAGCCGAGGCAGTTCTTCATCGGTGTGTTGGACATCGCTGGATTTGAAATATTTGATGTGAGTTTCAGTTGATGGCTTTCAACAGTCAAACACAGTTTTTCATGGTAGTGTCATAAGTTAATGTTGGGTTGTTGTCATAGTTCAACAGCATGGAGCAGCTCTGCATCAATTTCACCAATGAGAAACTGCAACAGTTCTTCAACCACCACATGTTCGTACTGGAGCAAGAAGAATATAAAAAGGAAGGAATCGACTGGGAGTTTATTGACTTTGGTATGGACCTGGCAGCCTGCATTGAGCTCATCGAAAAGGTAGGATAAGTCTACTAATCATGAGTGCATTGGATCTTATTTTAGACACCATATCTCATATGCTCCCATGATGCATTCAACAGCCAATGGGCATCTTCTCCATCCTCGAAGAGGAGTGTATGTTCCCCAAGGCCTCAGACACTTCCTTTAAGAACAAACTCTACGACCAACATCTTGGAAAAACAAACGCTTTCCAAAAGCCGAAGGTTGTCAAAGGCAAGCCTGAGGCTCATTTCTCCCTGGTGCACTACGCCGGCAGCGTGGACTACAACATCACTGGCTGGCTGGAGAAGAACAAAGACCCGCTGAACGAGTCAGTGGTGCAGCTTTACCAGAAGTCGTCAATGAAACTGTTGGCTTTCTTGTATGCTTCATTTTCGGGTGCAGAAGCAGGTACAGTAATTACAAAGGGTTGGAATTGTAAGCATCAAAATAGAAAAAGAAGTCTCTTGTAAGACATCCAATGGCAACACCTACCAGGCTTCAAAGCTTTGCAAATGTGAGCTAATATTTTTTTTTTTCTTCTTTGCAGAATCAGGTGGTGATGCGGGAGGTGGCAAAGGTGGAAAGAAAGGAGGAAAGAAGAAGGGTGGCTCGTTTCAGACTGTATCTGCTGTTTTCAGGGTACAGAAGCGATAATAATCGGTGGACAGATAACCTTCTTGCCTTGTATTGATCCCTTAAGGCGGTGCTCCCAAGTAGCTCCCTCAGTTGAATATTAATGCTTGCTTGGTTTGCTGAGCTTTGAGTTGAGGGCAAGAAACACTAAATTATATAAATTTTTGATGTCAATTTCATTTTGTAGAGTTTTTATATCCTCAAAAAATTTGGCAATTCTACTCTCGTAGGAAAATCTTGGAAAACTAATGACCAACCTGAGGAGCACACATCCTCACTTTGTGCGATGCCTGATTCCAAATGAGGTTAAAACACCAGGTATGAACAAATTCCATCTCAAATAAACATATTTTTAGGAGTATTTCTGCTTAACCATCTCTGATTTACCTTATAACTTAAAAAAATGCCCATATTAAAAAATGTGCTTTCTAGTTATATTTGGAACCACTTTGAAACTCCAGAAATTGGTTCTACTTGGATTTGGATATCTACCCCATCCCTGTCAAAAAATAACTGAATTTTTCATTTTTTGTGATCAAGTATTTCATATTAAAGTGTGCTACATGTTTTGTTTCGTAATATTATAACATACAGCTACATATGGTTCAGAAAATAGAACTGGTTGACCGTTACTTTTGTTAATGTTTGCTCAAATATGGGACTTTACGTGGTAGCTTCAATTTTTTTGTCTTTAAACTTACCCGTAATCAGAAATTGTTTGATCTACTTGTCCAGTATTTCAGATTCTGAATCAATGCCATTATGATCAATGAGAAAATTTCAAGCTTTTATCTTTAATAGTTGTTGAAATATTGTGGTTCTTAAATAACCTTAAAATTTTACATGTGCAAAAAAAAAGCTGCTGAAAGTAGCTTGACTGGAAATAATAAAAATAAAAAGAGTTCTTGAAAAGTAATTGATATAGCTATCTAATGTTTAACAGACAACATTTTAAATATCCACAGTTTATGATGACAAAGTTTCAAACAATTCAGAGATGCTCGAGCAGAAGGCCCCTGATGATTTGAGATGGAATAACCCAAACGCAAAAACTTGTTGGCCCACTTACAGACAAAATGATGAAATATGCGCCTTTGTCTGATATCACTCAGTTTATGTCAACCTTGCTGCAGGAATCATGGACAACCACCTGGTTATCCACCAGCTGCGCTGCAACGGTGTGTTGGAGGGTATCAGGATCTGCAGGAAGGGGTTCCCCAGCAGGATTATTTATGCTGACTTCAAGCAGAGGTCGGTCAGCATCGATTCCTACCCATTATTCCGTCCAATCTAAGTATTCCAGTTTGTGATTACCTATCTTTATCCACATCCAAACAGATACAAAATCCTAAATGCCAGTGCCATCCCCGAGGGACAGTTCATCGATGGAAAGAAAGCTGCCGAGAAGCTTCTTGGTTCGATTGACATTGACCACACACAGTACCGATTCGGTGCAACAAAGGTATGTGTCCAAATGCCACATAGAGTGAGGCAAAGTACCACTGTGGATGTCTTTTACAAGCAACAAACTGATTTAGTTGAACTATTTTGTTGAAGGTGTTTTTCAAAGCTGGCTTACTCGGCACTCTGGAGGAGCTGCGAGATGAAAAACTGGTCTCTTTAGTGACTCAGACTCAAGCTCTGTGTCGTGGTTATCTGATGAGAAAAGAATTCTCCAACTTAATTGCACAAAGGTGAGGCCATCATCAAAAATCTCCCCCTTAATGATTACAACTGATAAAATGTGGACACAATCAACTGCTGCTTATCTTTTCAGGGACTGCGTCTGGATTCTGCAGTATAACTTGCGCTCGTTCATGAGTGTTAAACACTGGCCATGGATGAAGCTGTTCTTCAAGATAAAGCCACTTCTAAAAAGTGCGGAAACTGAAAAAGAGATGGCGACCATGAAAGAGGACTTTGTCAAATGTAAAGACGATCTGGTAAAGTCAGAGTCCAAGAGGAAGGAGCTTGAGGAGAAAATGGTTTCTCTGCTGCAGGAGAAAAACAACCTCCTCCTGCAAGTGCAAGCTGTGAGTATCGTAGCAAATGAAAGTAACTGATCTCCGTTACATCACTGCCTAAATTATTATTCATTGGGGTTTTTCTCTTAGGATTCAGAAAATCTTTGCGACGCTGAGGAGAGGTGTGAAGGCTTGATCAAAAGCAAAATCCAGCTCGAGGCGAAACTCAAAGAGGTGACCGAGAGGCTGGAGGACGAGGAGGAAATGAACGCTGAGCTGACTGCCAAGAAGCGCAAGCTCGAAGACGAATGTTCTGAACTGAAAAAAGACATAGACGACCTGGAGATTACCTTGGCTAAAGTTGAGAAGGAGAAACATGCTACCGAAAACAAGGTAAGTGGGTCTTTTTGGATGGAACTGGCTTGTTTGTCAGCTGGAAACTACTTCACATTGTAAAGGTATGATGCGGCAATTTATCGGTAGGAACAGATTTATTTTTGAAGCAGACAATGTCACCATGTGGCCATCATTACAGGAGTTCACCTCTCCTGTTTCTGACAAGTTTTCTGCTGTTTCTTGATTTAACGTTTATTCTTGCTCCAACACATTTCATGCAATCTTCACCTAGTTCAAGCCATGTTTTGATGACTTGAAAAAATTAAGTTGTCAGATTGATCTAACTGCCAACTCTGCAGTTAGTGTTTGACCTATTACCTCTCTGCTACCTGACCTACCGCCCCCAAGTCATGAGTTGATGTCATTTCAGTTTTACAAAACTTGCCCAAATACAGAATTAGCATCAATACAATATTTGTTTTTATATATCACCTCTGTTTTGGTGCAGACATAACAGCCAGCTAGCATCTCTGTCAAGCTGCACGTAGACACAGTGGACCGTTGCTACCATGCAGATGTTGAGGAAGTATGGTGTTTACAGTGTTTACCAGCTTATTTTAGCTTGTTAGTATGCTGTTCTAAAGGTATAGTCTGTGGACAGGGGTGTCCAAGTACAAGCCATTTCTCGGTTATATTTCTAGATTTTAATGTGGACAAACCGCACTTGTGGTTTATGATTAGTCATTGGTGGTTTAAGATCAGTTTTGGTTGGTTGTTGTCACACAGCAGGTTTTTCTTTGGTCCATCCTTAGCTGTTAACTCAGATTCTTCAAAACGTTCCTCTCTGTTTTTAGCCTCGTCGAGTCCTTTAATCCACGGCAAGGATAACAGCAGCTTTGTGTGATGTTACTTCAGAAGTTATTACAGTTAATCCTGAGGGGCACATGGATGTCTGTAGCAAATTTCACGCTAATCCATCCTGTAGCCATTTCACTTATGCTCACAAATGTCAGCCTCATGGTGGTGCTACATTACCAGAGTCACTAGAATAAATGGTTTAGGTTGAATGTCGTCACTGTTCATTAAATATATCACTCAGCATCAAGGTGATTGTGAAAGTCGGAGTGCTGTGAATTCATTCTGGTTGAACACTTTCATTCATATTGGTGGTTTTGCTGTTGCAGGTTAAAAACCTCATGGAGGAGCTGGCTGGTCAGGATGAAAATATCACCAAACTAACCAAGGAGAAGAAAGCCTTTCAAGAGTCCCACCAGCAAACACTGGACGACCTTCAAGCAGAGGAAGACAAAGTCAACTCTCTGACCAAAGCCAAGACTAAGCTCGAGCAGCAAGTGGATGATGTGAGCAGCTGTGGAGAAAGTAATACAATTAGCTACTGGTGTTGCTAAATGTCTCAATTAACTTGGTGAAATTTGCTTATAAAGCTTGAGGGTTCGCTGGAGCAAGAAAAGAAGATCCGCATGGACCTGGAGCGAGCCAAGAGGAAGCTCGAGGGGGATCTGAAGCTCACGCAGGAATCCCTCATGGATGTAGAAAATGACAAACAGCAGTGTGAGGAGAAAATCAAGAAGTAAGCTCATGCACTGATCTTTCACAGTGTGTGTATAAGGGGAATTAAGTCTTTAATTTACAAAATACATCTTCTTGTCTCCACAGAAAAGAATTTGAAAACAACCAGTTTGTCAGCAAAATTGCAGACGAACAAGTGATTAATAACCAGCTCCAAAAGAAGATGAAGGAACTCCATGTAAGTGTCGGAAACTGTAATCTAGTGGATGTCCAAGCAGGCCTTTGTCACTATGCGTTTACATATATTTAATAGATATGCTGAGTTATGCAATCATAGAGGCTAAAATATAATAATAGTAATTATTAAGGAGAGTAAAAACCATGCTAGAAAACTGTACTAGTTACATATGGGTGAAAAATGATGGGTCAGTTAGATCTTGTGACCCATGAAATAGATGATCAGTATGTGAAGTCTGAGAAGAAGCTTTGAGAAGAAGTTCTGTCTATAATTGTGTTTGTACATTAAAATCAAACATTGAACCTGAAACAAAGATAGTACTAAATGTAGAACAAAACAATGAGGTGAGAATTAAAATCGGAAGCTGAGTAATGCAGGTGTGGGAGGGTCAAAAATCGTATTTACGTTCCTGCGTTCTATGACATTCTGTGGGCCAAAATACCAGCTGAGCTTGTTGTACGCTGTTCTGTGTTGTGAACAATAAATCTACAAGTGGACTGAAGGTCACCAGCTCTGCTCCATTTTTCCTTTTCTCATCATGTTATTATTATTCAGATGTTCACCAGAGAACACTCAAACTGAAATTATGCATTTATTTGTCTGTTTCCAGGCTCGCATTGAAGAACTGGAGGAAGAAGTCGAGGCTGAGCGAGCTGTTCGAGCCAAGATTGAGAAGCAGAGGTCTGACCTGGCCAGGGAGATCGACGAGATCAGCGAGAGGCTGGAGGAGGCCGGAGGAGCCACCGCCGCTCAGATCGAGATGAACAAGAAGCGCGAAGCCGAGTTCGTCAAACTGCGGCGCGACCTGGAGGAGTCCACGCTGCACCACGAGGCCACGGCCTCCGCACTGCGCAAGAAGCAGGCGGACAGCATGGCCGAGCTGGGAGAGCAGATTGACAACCTCCAGAGAATCAAGCAGAAACTGGAAAAGGAGAAGAGCGAACTGAAGATGGAGATTGACGATTTGGCCAGTAATATGGAAACAGTTGCTAAAGCAAAGGTGACTTTTATAAAACTGAAATGATGTATTGAAGGATTACAGAATCAAGAACTCATTTAACTGCTTAAATATTGTCTTAATTTGTATACTTGCAGGTGAACCTGGAGAAGACATGCCGCTCACTGGAGGATCAGCTCATGGAGCTGAAGACCAAAAACGATGAAAACACAAGACAAATGTCAGATCTGACCAATCAGAGAGCCCGTTTTCAGACTGAGAACGGTAATTCTGTTACTCTATTTGCTTCAATTTACAGAGGTTCAGAGTTTCAATATAATATAATTTCTTGTTTTGCTTGTTGTAGCTGAATTTTCCCGACAAATGGAAGAGAGAGAAAGTCTCATTTCCCAGCTGACCAGAGGAAAGCAGGGATTCACCACCCAGATCGACGAGTTAAAACGACTGATTGAGGAGGAAACGAAGGTGATCACCTCACAAACGGTCACTTTCATAGTTTGTCTTTTTTTTTTTTTTGTACAAAGTTTCATATCTGTGTCGTCTGTAGGCTAAGAATGCCCTGGCTCACAGTTTGCAGTCAGCTCGTCATGACTGTGATCTCCTTCGGGAGCAGTTTGAGGAGGAGCAGGAGGCCAAAGCTGAGCTGCAGCGCACTTTGTCGAAGGCGAATACTGAGGTGGCTCTGTGGAGGAACAAATATGAGACCGACGCCATCCAACGCACCGAGGAGCTCGAGGAGGCAAAGTAATTACACACTGAGACTGATCAATACATGCACTTAGCGCTTTAATATGGTCAGGCTGATATGATAAAGAGTAAATGAGTCCTTGCACATTATACGTCACTGTTTATTTTTTTACTTGAAGTTTCAACAAAACATCACATGGTTACATTTTCTTCAGCAGGTCCACAATTCCTCTGATATATATATATATATATTTCTTTTTTTTTTAATAATTTGGAATAATATCTGAGGAATACAAAATGTTTACTTGGTTCATTTACAGTCAATTGCTCAAAATAATTGCAAACATAGCCGACAGAGTTCAGCCGTTCAGCTAAGCATACATAAATATGCGATGTTTCAGACGAGCATTCAGTTTATCACGTACAGGAGTCTCCAGTAATAACTGGAAAAAAAAATCTTTAAAGTTGATTACATTATTTTATGCAATCTGACAACTGCTTTTAAACCGAACACAACAAACAACACCAAATGAATGCAGTAGCCTAAATTTACTCCTGCTGTACCTTACACTATATCACATTATTAGTTATTGGAAATTTCCATTGGTTGTGATTAGGAAACTGCCCTTATTATGAATCTCTACAAACCCTGATGGCTGCCATATTGGTTTTACTCTAAAGCCATACTAATTTGTATTATTATTTCTTTTATCTGAGAGCAACAATGTGAGCCTCACCTGCCTGTTATAAAAGATATATATTTTAATGTTCCTGAAGAATGCTAGTTTGTAGCCTTTTGATGCCTGTGGCCAGTGACTCATCTCATGTTGTGATAAAGAAGAAATCCCAACAGCCTCTGGTTTACCACTGCTGCTTCCATGTAGATTAAGGCTCTGAGTCTTATTTGTAGTGTGCGTAGAGGTTTTTATGCTCAGTTCATTCTATATTGCAGTATTCAACATAATGCCAGGGGCTGTATAAACGAAATATTCTGGAAAGTTGCATTTTGTTCAAAAACTAGAATGTGCTCGACCACATACTGCACCACTGTACCGAGGACATTTTGTTGAGCATAAACTGAGCATCACACTGACTACATTTCTTACAAGTTGGCACCTTGTAAGAATCTTGATTTAAAAATGTGCTTTTACCTGCTACAGGAAAAAGCTTGCCCAGCGTCTCCAAGAGGCTGAAGAGCAAATCGAGGCGGTGAATTCAAAGTGTGCCTCACTGGAGAAAACTAAACAGCGTCTTCAGAATGAAATGGAGGACCTGATGGTAGATGTGGAAAGGTCCAACAGCTTTGCTGCTACTCTCGACAAGAAGCAGAGGAGCTATGACAAGGTATTTACTGTGACAGTTATGCTTAACGCCACATATTTTTATTCACTTTGTCTCATTACCTGTCACTAGCTAACGTTTCCTTGAGTTCAGGTTCTAGCTGAATGGAAGCAGAAGTACGAGGAGTCTCAGGCAGAGCTTGAAGGCACGCAGAAGGAAACTCGATCACTGAGCACTGAGCTTTTCAAGCTGAAGAACTCCTATGAAGAAGCCCTGGATCACCTGGAGACATTAAAGAGGGAAAATAAAAACCTGCAACGTGAGTGGAATCTTGTTGTTGGCTTGTGAGAGGCAACATTTTAAATCAGTTGTTTTAAAAGATTCCTGTAATCCCATTTTTGAAAACCTAGAGGAGATCTCAGATCTGACAGAACAACTTGGAGAGAGCGGAAAGACGATTCACGAGCTGGAGAAATTCAAGAAACAAGTGGAGACGGAGAAATATGACATGCAGACTGCACTGGAGGAAGCAGAGGTATAACTTATTGAAGATCACTAAATACCAGAAAAAACAATACATTTAGAATGAGCAGAATGAAACAATACTGTATAATGTAAGCAACAGCTGGGGTTTCACTGGAACAAACATGTTTTTAAGGCCTCACTGGAGCAAGAGGAGTCTAAGATCCTGCGTGTACAAATGGACCTGAACCAGATAAAGGCTGAAGTTGACCGAAAGGTGGCGGAGAAAGACGAGGAGATCGACCAGCTGAAGAGGAACCACCAGAGAGTGATGGAGTCCATGCAGACCACTCTGGACGCTGAGGTCCGGAGCAGGAACGACGCCCTGCGACTGAAGAAGAAGATGGAGGGAGACCTGAACGAGATGGAGATCCAGCTGAGCCATGCCAACAGGCAGTCGGCCGAGGCTCAGAAACAGCTGAGGAACATTCAGGGGCAGCTCAAGGTACGGCGCATATTACTGATGTCCACTTTTATTACTATAAACACAGAGCGATTTAAACAAGTCTATTGCTAATGACACTGGATGAAAGATTAAGACTTGTTATACTTAACATTTCACTTAAAAATGCATTTTCAGGATGCTCAGATCCATCTGGACGACTCTGTCAGAGGTCAGGATGATATGAAGGAGCAGGTAGCCATGGTGGAGCGCAGAACTACTCTGATGCAGGCTGAGATTGAAGAACTCCGAGCTGCTGTGGAGCAGACGGAGCGGAGCCGCAAAATGGCCGAACAGGAGCTGGTTGATGCAAGTGAGCGCGCAGGACTTCTTCATTCTCAGGTAGGCTGCTCATCAGCACACACTGTCACAATCCAACCTGCAGAATCTACAAGTCATGTGTGTTTTGTCTTTGACAGAACACCAGTCTTCTAAACACCAAGAAGAAGCTTGAGGGGGATCTCACTCAGCTTCATGGTGAAATAGAGGAAGCTGTTCAGGAGGCCAGGAATGCGGACGAGAAGGCCAAGAAAGCAGTTACTGATGTAAGAGCGCTTTCGCAGGGCTCTTGTTTTTGGGTTATTGCAGACATCATTAAATTAAAGGAATCAATGCTCCTGTTGTGGCACCTTTAGGCAGCCATGATGGCTGAAGAGCTGAGGAAGGAGCAGGACACCAGCGCTCACCTGGAGAGGATGAAGAAGAACCTGGAGGTCACAGTGAAAGACCTGCAGCACCGTCTGGACGAGGCTGAAAACTTGGCTATGAAGGGCGGAAAGAAGCAGCTTCAGAAACTGGAGTCCAGGGTGTGTATACTGTGTCTGGTTACAACTTCACAAAGGGAACATTCACACACTGATCTGACCTGAAAAAGCAAATAAATGTAAAATTCAATTGTCAGGTTTTAGTAACAAAAGTTAGACATTTTTCTTAATTAGTCATTAAAATAGACAGATGGCAGTAATGCTGATTCACTGGACACGTTCATGGATATGTTACAACTACTTGTTAATGTTACTACAGTTACAATTACATGCAAGAATTTTACAATAAAAATCTGATCAGAAAATTCTTCATTTTTATGGGTTTTGTAACAGGTATGATGAAGGGGGGAGGAAAATGTGCACAAGTGTAGAAATAACGGCTGCACATTTAAAATGGAAATATCTTAAGGTGTGAATGTACATGATGTTTACTCAACAATTCCCAGTGTCTAAGTTATATTATACACATAAATACATTATATACAACATAGTTACCTTAAACCCGCTTTAATTAATATTTTTATAATGTGTCAAACCTCAACATAAAAAGTCTCCAGTGGTAATGAACCTAGTATGAATTATCACCTGTGTCTGCAGCTATCAGTTAATTGTTTAGCTTTTTTGACCCACAACGTTACTGCTTTCACTCTCTGTGATCTTGAAGCATCATTCTCAGTTGCAGCAGACAGCTGTTTTCAGAGAAAAGCCTCTACAAAGCCACTGTACACAACATGCCCAGTCCCAAACAGCAAACTCAAACAGTTAGAGGTGAACTGATAACATACTTACCAGGTAAACTGCTAAATATTTGCCTAAGGAAGCGGTGGAGACCAAAAACAGAGCTAAAAGAGAGCGTATATTGGGTTTACATGCATTAAATGGAAACAAACATGACCCAGATCTTATGACAATGCTGTTTATAGGTCACAACTGATAGGTCATTTAGCTTGGACTGCATGTGGAAATGACCTTGTAGCTAAATCTGGGACAGTGCTTCTCTTCTCCTATGAATGTTTTTGAACATGCTCTTTGCCAAATAAATAAAAACTATGCGTCGTTTGTTGCCCAAAAAAGAGCCAAAGTAGCTTATAACACAGTCTTAGCGCAGACAGCAGATTTTTTTAATACATTATCAGCTCAACAGAAGTTCCAGATAAAATCTCTGGAGAGTTATTGTGACATTAAAATGATTAAAATTCAACAACTCTCCCCCGACTTCAGGTCCGCGAGCTGGAGAACGAGCTTGACGCAGAGCAAAAGCGTTCTACTGAGTCCATCAAAGGAGTCCGTAAATACGAAAGAAAGATCAAAGAGCTGACCTATCAGGTAAAGATAATTATTAATAATTTAATGAACCAGCATGCCTGTCTTACTTTCTATGCGACTATGTCTTGACTTCTTTTTTATTTCTTCTCTCAGTCTGAGGAAGACAAGAAAAACAACATTCGACTGCAGGATTTAGTGGACAAGCTCCAGATCAAAATGAAGGCTTACAAGCGACATGCGGAAGAAGCTGTGAGTGAATCACCTTCAGTTCATTGACTTTTAAGATAAGATAAAACTTTATTAATCCTGGATTAAGTCCTTGAACATATTCAGGGATACAGTGAAGCTTCATATCACCAGTAAACTGAAATCTATTGATCTTCAGGAGGAGCAGGCAAACATGCACATGGCCAGGCTCAGGAAGGCCCAGCACGAGCTGGAGGAGGCCGAGGAGAGAGCTGATGTGGCCGAGTCGCTGGCCAACAAGATGCGAGCCAAGAGCCGTGAAATTGGGACAAAGGTACTGTATTTCATATAAACTGTAATTACTGTTATTTAGCTGTTCCCTTGAAAGTTTAAAGAACAAACAGCATGACCACGTATTTGATCATTAGACAAAAAACTATCACAAAGTAGTTAGGAAGCTAAAAAATAAGGTCAAATACACTTCGAAACATTGCAGTTTTTGGTAAAAAATATCTCACAAGTCCTCAGAAAAAGTGCCGACTGTATGAAGAACATGCTTTATCAATAAGTAATCAATATATTTCTGGCTTCTACGATCAATACTAACGCAAGAAAGAAAGACTTATTTTCAAGTTTTGTTTTGATAAATACCATTTTTGCATCAATGTGTTTGTTTTCCAGGCACAAGAGGGACAGGGCGAGTAGCAGAACGCCTTTACCAGTGGATAGAAATACTGTGTTGAGATTAAATACAAAGCAGTTTGTAGATTCTCATATTAATATCATTGCATGTTCGCTCATATCAGTAAATCTTACTAAAATAAATGAAGTTACAAAATGATAGGAAGCATCATTTATTTATCTAACTGCTGACGTTTAGCTACAATAACGCGCCTCCAAGGACTTAAATTATATTAACCTCTTATTAACAATTAACCTTTAATGCAAACATCACATCATGTCTATAGTTAACGGCCTTAAACTGATGAAGACACCGGTCTCATTGAATACATAAAGCATTAACCGCCTGATTTATTAATCTGCATGATATTATGTTAACGTCGATTACATCTTTTTCTGACGCCAAAACAAAATGTTTAAAGAATTTTTACACACCTGGTTGTTGTGAAAATAGAATGGAGATTGGAAGATGAAACAGTAAGACTTACAGTGTTTTACAAGTGTTTAGTTGTCTATGAGACAGACTTTAGTTTGGTTAAAGAACAAGTTGTTTCACATGAAAACAAACTACAGCAGGGGGCGCTGAAGAAAAACAGTTAGAAGCCCTTTAATACCTGTGGGATCAAAGGTAGATTAATTATGTGATTTTAATTGGGTAGTGAAGCTCCCTCAGAGGCCCTGGAGCATCAGGCGCCACAAACGACGGGCTTCCTGAATTGTACTTAGTGTTAACCTAATGAAGTGTAACTTCATTTGGGGATTTAAAAGCATAATTAAGAACTGGTGTGATACAAGGATGGCTCCCACTTCATTTGCTGGTCTTGAAGTTCCCATATCAAAATGAATGTGATTAATTTGTTAAACTTGATGGCAGGTGGTTCACAAGCTAAAATACACAGAGAGTAGCAGGTCCAACAGTTTCATTTGTGCCCTGATTCTCCCAAGCAGGTTAATCCAGATGTTTAGCATCTGCATCACTGCACGTGCATTTAAACATTCTCCTCATATTTTTCTTTGTTCAACAGTTTCTTCTGTCCTTATAGATTTATCTTTCATTTTCCTAATCCCTGTCACTATTTTCCCCTCTGCAGTCACCTTCACTGTCATACTTTAGCTTCTCTGACTGTTCTTGCCTGTTTTTAACTTTAGAGCAGTAATAAATGTTTTTAATGTTCCTTTGTCCTGTTTTTTGCTCTATTGCATTTCAATCAGATCTCTGTCTCCTTTTCATATACAGTCATAATGAAATCATAACAATGGTAATACGCTGCTCTCCAGATTAATACAATGAATCGGAGTGGCTTTTTTTTTAACATTTTATTGCAATTAAGGCAACATACATCCACTACCACACAAGAAATAAATGCACGTATGAATCGTGCCACTTTATATCTAAAGCCACTATGTGTAAAAAAAAAAAAAGTCTCCTTTGGTGCCCTTCAGTAGAAATGCAGTGAAAAATTACCCCATGACGAGCAACAAAGCATTTAACAAGCTGCTCCTGAGATGAATGAGCTGATTATTTTCCTACAACCAGAGACTCGCTTGAACTGCCCCGTCATTAGGTGAAATCATACATATAGTGGCTTTAAATGAAGAAAAAACACATATTTGGTTAAGAGTATGTTGCAAACTAGCTCAGCTTGAAACACACAGCAGTCCATGTTGTCTTCATGGCAGCCGATTATGATTTCTCTCCGCCGTCTTTTGTCTGGAAAACGAGAAATAAAATCACTTATGATGTCGAGTGAAAGTATTTTTTCAGTGTGTTAGCTGAACGGACTGGCTCACCTTGCCCATGTCTCGACTCTTGACTTTCATCTTATTGATCTGGGACTCGGCGATGTCAGCTCGCTCCTCGGCCTCCTCCAGCTCATGCTGCACCTTCCTCAGCTTCGTCAGATGTGTGTTGGCTTGTTCTTCCTGTCAGGCACCATAGAAATGATCAGTAAAAATCTCCAAGTGCCACTTTAATTTTGTATTTGACAGATAAGGTCACTCACAGCTTCTTCAGCCTGCCTCTTGTATGCTTTGACTTTTATCTGGAGTTTGTCCACAAGCTCCTGCAGCCTCATTATGTTCTTCTTGTCCTCATCAGACTGATTTTTTGGTAATTAAAAAAAGCAAATCTTTTACATTTGTAAACACTTTTACATGAAATGGAACTATATCTTTCAGTGGGTTTACCTGGTAGGTGAGCTCTTTAATCTTACGGTCAAGCTTGCGGACACCTTTCACAGAATCTGATTGATGTCTTTGTTCTGCTTCAAGCTCATTCTCAAGTTCTCGAACCTGCGAAAGATACAATTTATTAGATTCTATAGATAGAACAAGATCAATGGGTCTTTAGCCTTTTCCTAATGCAGCATGTCCAACATATTACCCTGGCTTCCAGTTTCTGGAGCTGCTTCTTCCCGCCTTTCATGGCCAGGTTCTCGGCCTCATCGAGTCGCTGCTGCAGGTCTTTCACAGTCGCCTCCAGGTTCTTCTTCATCCTCTCCAGGTGAGCGCTGGTGTCCTGCTCTTTTTTCAGCTCCTCAGCCATCATGGCAGCCTGAAAAATGTGATAAAATAGCTGGTAGACTGCTGCGTTCTCCTGGCTGGAACTCAGAAAAGTCCACTTACATCGGTGATTGCTTTCTTGGCTTTCTCTTCAGCGTTCCTGGCTGCTTGGACGCTATCGTCCATCTCGCCCTGAATCTGAGACAAATCAGCCTCCAGCTTCTTCCGACTGTTGAGCAGGCTGGTGTTCTGTAAGCAATCAATTGAAATGACATTAGGATGCAAAAATATGATGGTATTTGATAGAATATAAGTGGTAACACCTTGATACTGTAAGAGAGGATATAAAATAAGCTCTTTTCTGCTTTTTCAATTGGACAGATTGGACACTAATTGAATGAACGCACCACCTGTTTCCATTTATTTTACCTGTCAAAAATGGCATCTGTTCTCATAAATGCCACTAAACAGCTTTAATCTACCTGCCAAAGTGTCAATCAGAATACATTTAAAGAGAGAAATAGATCATGTACGTATGGAATCATTCTTTATTTGATACCTCACACGCTTTGGGAGTTTGGAAATAGTTTATTGTCTTTAATATTACTATAGTCTTGGCGAGGTGTTTGACTGATTTTTTGGCCATTTGGGGATAGGAGAAACAAGCAGTCAGCATAACATTGACATAATGTAAGCACTTTTTACCGTCACTGGAGGTACCGCAACAAAGTTTAGTTGGTAAATATCTAAAATGCTGTAACTTTTAAGTTGATATTGCACACCTGAGGGACAGTATCTTGCTCTGCAGCTGCTAAATGCTCCATTTTGTTCACCAGATAGTCTCTAACTATGTCTGTCTGCAGAGTTGCAGTAGTACAGAGTGGGCTTTTTAAAGATCACATATCGAAAACTAAAATGTCAGAGAGTTGAGATTAAATCAAGGCAGTAAAGTTGCAGCAAGAAAACTAAGATTTTGTCCACGGTAAACCCAGTAAATTTGTAACTATCTCTCCATTTTGAGCCTCCACTCAGACAAAAATGCCATTTTCTCCTCTGCAATGTGTCCTTTCCATAACACGCTCTGGAGTGTACAAAACAAAACACTGGTTTGGTGTTGTAGGGTGTATGGAGGAAAACTGAGCTTCGTAATAACATCATATCGCTGACGGAACAAAAGGTTGCAATAGTGCTGCATTTTATTGTTTTTTTTGAACTAAACTATGAAGAAGAAGAAAAAGGAACAAGAGCGACTTTATACTCATTAGAAGCTTCAGGTTGTTCTGTGACAAAGTCAGAACTTTCTCACTTTGAAATCATTGTAAGCTACTTGCAATAAACAATTCTTCATGGTTGGTTTTCTGTGGCCAGCTTGTTCACGTGTCCTCTGCACATGCTCAGTAGAAGGTTAACTGCCAGTTTCAGAGCATTTATAGAAACAAGCTGAAGTGTCTGCCATGGGTGCCTTTCATTTTTGACCAGAAATGGCATTTTTAATTTTGTGTTCATATTGTTCCAAATGTACACGCATCCCAAAACCTAAAATGACCTGAAAGATGCTGTAAAGTTCTACAAAGCTGAGGGAAACTGTAGACATTCCTGTGAACAATCCCTTTTAAGAGCAACCATGTCAACTACTGGTAATATAAAAACGTTGGTTATCCACCCTCTAAACATGCAGAGGCAGGCTTCACTGCCATGTTTCACTCTATAGTAAATTGTGATGAAACACTGGTGGATGTGAACCTGCGAGTGAAGCAGCTGCACTCTCTCGCTGGCGTCCAGCAGCTCCTGCTCTGCCAGCTTGCGGCTCCTCTCCGTCTGCTCCAGCGTCGCTCGGATCTCCTCCATCTCGGCCTGCATGAGGTTACTCCTGCGCTCCGACATGGCAACCTGCTCCTTCATGTCATCACTGTTTCTCAGGGCATCGTCGAGGTGAATCTGAACCTCCTAAACAGTCGAATTATTAAAAGAAGCCTGTTTCAATTTGATTGTAACAGTTAACACAACACTCTCTGTAGATCTGCTGTACATGTGGCCAACCTTGAGCTGAACTTGTATGTTCCTCAGCTGTTTCTGAGCCTCGGCCGCCTGCCTGTTGGCGTGGCTCAGCTGGATCTCCATCTCGTTCAGGTCTCCTTCCATCTTCTTCTTCACTCTCAGGGCGTCGTTCCTGCTCCGGACCTCAGCATCCAAGTTGCTTTGCATGGTGTCGATGATTCGTTGGCTGTTTCTCTTCAGCTGTTCGATCTCTTCGTCCTTCTCGGCTACCTTCTTGTCCACTTCCGACTTCACCTGGTTCAGCTCCAGCTGGACTCGCAGGATTTTGGATTCCTCGTGCTCCAGGGATGCCTGAGGAAATAAACGAACGTGAAGCCACACCGACCTGACATGGTAGAGTTTGTTTAAACACACATGATCTTTATGTTTTCCTTCTGCTCACCTCTGCCTCCTCCAGAGACGTCTGGGCCTCTACCTTCTCCTGCTCGGCCTGTTTCTTTGATTTCTCAAGCTCGTGGATGTTTTTTCCCGTCTCTCCCAGCTGCTCAGTGAGATCCATTATTTCCTCTGCAGTGAAACAGAAACATGATAATGTTCCTCCCATAAAAAACACAGGCGACAGCATTATCATAGATTGAAAATAGGCCTTGACACACGTTGCAGATTTTTATTTTCCCGCTTGAGGGTCTCCAGCTGTTCCATGCATTCTTCGAAGACGTTCTTCATCTTGAAGTTCTCAGTTCCCAGAGAGCGAGTTTCTTTTAGAGCTGACTCCAGCTCTGCTTGTCCCTCCTCATGTTTCTGCTTCCACTCGGCCACAACCTACAGGCAGAACATTACAGGAAAATATATCATTTCAGTGTAGTGAATTTTTACAATAAGTAGCCCCTGTTTGGTTTTCCAAGTGTCTCTTTTCAAGCCAAAGGCAAAAAAAAGCTGCTACTGACAGAGTTTGGGGATGTTTTTTTCAGGTGGAAACTTAAAAAAAAAAAAAGCCTCTGGCTTCGGGGTCTAACTAAGCTGTTAAATTGCTTCTTTGATATTTTTGTTTATACGAAGCAATCTGTCCCAAAAGAGCCATAATGAATTAATATGTTTAACACCTTTTTAATTTGGCAAAAATAATAATTTTGTGCCACTATGCTGTCAGCTACGAGACCTCAACTTTTAGAAAAGAGTCCATATTCTGTACATTTACAGATTTATCATTTTATTTTTGATGTCTACCAGAAGATGTTTCCATTCTTTAATGTTCAAAAAACACATTATTTTCATCATACTGAATGTCTTCTAAACATTCTATCTGAAACACTCTGTTTTAGCTCCTGTTTGTTATAAAAAGCTCAATCATACACCATAGCCACAGATTTAACATATATATACTGTATATCTAGTGCATCTCGAAAATTTAAATATAGTGAGAAAGTTTATTATTAATCAGTTATTTAAGAAAATGAATTTTGTATTTTCTAGACTGTTCATTTACATGAAAAGTAAAATGTTTGTATCAATGTTTGCTTCAAGCATTTTTCTATTTTCATTTTAATAATTATGTCCGACGGCTCAAAAAATTTTTAAAAACATAATTCATATTTCTTTCTTTAAACAATGGAAATCTGGCAGCGAAGGTGTAATTTTTAAAAACCTAAAAACTGGGACGATAATGAGAACATTTTAGCCAATTTAAATACGCTAAAACAGTATAGTCTTAAAGTCACATGGTGTAAAAAAGAAAAAAAAATGTTTTCTTTGGAACTTTTTTCAATGATTTTACTTAATATTGTCAATACAGTTGAAATAATTATTTATCATTTCGAATGCATTTTAATACAAGTATTTTTTTCTAAATTTAAATACAATAAAAACAGTGTCATTTTGCTTTCAGACTTTGTAAATGAACAAATTGCCATTTGTAAAAATACAGTGTTTTAAATTGACCATTACTGAAAGCTTTGGCCTGTTTGTTTACTGTTTACTATTTACCAGTAGAAAATCTGTCATATAAAAAAGCAGTAAATTACAGTTAAAAACTGCTGAGAAAACAACAACAAACAAAAAACCACAACAAGTTGCAGTGTAGTTTTTGATTATATTTTGTCTACTGAACCCCTCATTGCATTGGCATTCAATCACTTAGATTTTTCAGACATCTCTTATAAAACCTTGTCAAAGTTCCTCTGCTTCTTGTCCAAGGCAGCAGCTGCAGCATTGGACCTCTCCACATCCATCATCAGGTCCTCCACCTCCCCCTGCAGCCGCTGCTTAGTCTTCTCCAGGGAGGAACACTTGGAGTTAACGGCCTCCACAGCTTCTTCTGCGTCCTGCAGGCGGAGAGCCAACTTCTTCCTGTGGGAGAACATGCACCACATCATAAGATCCCACGAGAAGCCCTTCTGTTTCGATCTGGTGTGGAGATGGTTCTCACTTGGCCTCCTCGAGCTCCTCAGTGCGTTGGATGGCGTCCGTCTCGTATTTGGTTCTCCACTGAGCCACGTCGCTGTTGGCCTTGGACAGGCAGCGGTGCAGCTCAGCTTTGGCCTCCTGCTCCTCCTCGTACTGTTCTCTTAGCAGCTCGCAGTCGTGGCGAGACGACTGCAAACTGTGAGCCAGGGCGTTTTTAGCCTTAACAGGGGAAAAAAGAAAACCTTATAAACACTTTAAACTCTTACATTCCCATCATGTCTGTGTGTTTTGTCAGAACTCGCCTTCACTTCCTCCTCATGAAGTCGCTTCAGCTCTTCAATCTGCTGAAGGAAGGCTTGCTTTCCCCGGGTCAGCTGCGACATTAAGGATTCCTTTTCTTCCAGCTGTCGAGACATCTCAGCTGGACGATAAGGGTGAAAAGAATTAGAGCCGGTTAATCTGGGAGTCTGTGTGATTGAGATAGGATCAAATACTCACCATTTTCTGTCTGCAGCCGAGCTTTCTGGCTTGAAAGGTCATTTATGAGTCTCTGATGCTCGTCCTCTTTGGTTTTTACCTCGCTCAGCTGATCTTCCAGTGAACGGCACAGTTTCTCCAAATTAATCTTCAAATTTAAAAAGAAGAAAAAAATCAGCTTGATGTATCTGCACATGGAGCTGAACATAAAAAACACTGAATGTGGAGACCAACCTTTGCCTTGGCTGTGCTCTCCATATTGCTCGATAAGTCGTCCATCTCCAGCCTCAACTCGCTCTTCTCCTTCTCCAGTTTCTGCCGGACTCTCTGGATGCTGTCCAGCTGTTCTCCCATTTCGGCCACGCTGTCCGAATGTTTCTTGCGCAGAGCGGCGGAGGTGGCGTCGTGCTGCAGGGAAAACTCCTCCAGCTCCCTGCGCAGTTTCAGGAACTCGGCCTCTCGTTTCTTGTTCATCTCGACCTGAGCGGCGGTGGCTCCTCCGGCCTCCTCCAGCCGCTCTGTGATCTCCTCCAGCTCTCTGGACAGATCAGACCTCTGCTTCTCCACTTTGGCTCGAGCCGCACGTTCCGCCTCGATTTCCTCCTCCAGCTCCTCAATTCGGGCCTAAGTAGTCATTTATTTGATATTTAACAATTAGGAAGCATTTGTGAATTTTATCTTAAATGTTTCCTGAAGAATGTCACATCACTGCACATCACTAATAATATTCTCATGTTAGTTTTAGGTTACTTGTTTTATTTTCAGTAATCTTACTTAATATTTGACCAGATCAAATAGCAGAGAATAAAAAATTTAAAAAAATATAAAGAAATTCAAAATATATATTGAAAAAAATATATATTAAAAAACAATAAAAATAATAATAGAATAATAAAAAATTTAAAAAATAACTACTGTGGTAATATAACCTAAAATGTGATGTCCATGCATGTGTACGCCTGGTTTTAAGAGGTTAAGTAATTTTTATCTGATTATTCTGATAATTATTCATCAGTTCAAGACGTTTTTAAGGCAAAAAGTAGAAACTGTCCAATTCCATCTTCTAAAATGTGAGTATTTTCTGAATATCTTTGGTTTGTGGACATAAAAACAAACATTTGAGGACGTCATCTTGGCATCTGGAAAACACTGATTGACATTTTTTTTTTCACCATTTTCTGACATTTTATAGACTGAATAACTAATTGAAGATGGTTTCCAGCTCTACTCTTTCTGTTTCATTGTTATTTTGACCACATATAAGCTGTTGAACTGAATGGTCCTAATGTTTTAGCTCATCAATGGACAAGGTAAACTTATGTAGACTTGCTGTGAGACATTATAAAGAAAGCACACAATGCTGCTTTGTACTGATAAAGGAGTAGATGTGCATTGACCAACGTGGAGTCAATATATCTTTGTTCTATGATCATTCCACTGAAACAGTCTACGCCCAACTCACTGTAATCATAAAAGCAGACACACAGTCAAGTAACTAGCTTCATAACATCATCGAACCCGATCTAATAACTGAGTTCTTCACCTGGAGCTCTTTTATTTTCTTCTGTAGCTGCCCACCAAGTGCTTGTTCATCTTCTACTTTTGTCTGAAGTTGCGACAACTCAAAGTCTTTCCTGCAAAATAAAACAAAGGTTGCTGGTTAATTGAGTCGAACTTTCCCAAATTTGCCAATTCACTAAGTGTGACACAGTCTAAGAAATATGATTCTTACAGAGAGCTGGATGTGTTTCAACTTAACTGTATCAGCTCTGCCACGTGAACCAAAGGCAAACCAATGTGTATTCCTCAAACTGATTACTTTCCAAAGGCTGAATTAATGAGCTAACAGAAGCTTTATGTAATTTTCAAAGTTTCTTCATACTGTACCAACTCGACAGGTGGATATATTTTAACCGCATGAAATAAGTGCACAAGGTGTAATCATCGACATGTTGTCCTATTATAAAGTTATTATGAAGAGAGGGTTACATCCAGCAGACACAAAGCAATAATATTATGCAGAGTGTCAAAAGGATTGCTGGAGCACACAACTTAATTAACAGCCTTTTATTGTGCTAATAGACTTTCAACACGACTGAGTCTTCATCAAAAGGTTTTGACTGTAAAAAAAATGGACTGAAGCAGTGTACTCCAGCAAACCTTTCTGTACTTTAAAAATATGCTGTCCTCATCTGCGTCCGCTGTATTTCTCATAAAGACATGCAGAGAATCCTGTTCCAACTATTTCATTCATTTGGAGTTTTTACTTCAGCTCAATATTCACTCTGTTTTAGCTCCAGTTTTGGTCTCCACCAGCTCTGAAGTGAAATATCTGTCTCTTTTGCCGCTAAATGTTGCGCTGTGTTTACCAGGTGGTTTCTGTTCTACTGTTTGGTGTCTTTTTTTTGTGAGAGAGAACCTAAAATGGTGCAGCTGTAGTCCAGAAGATTACAAGATGATGGACGTTGATAATTCTCTATGGTTTTGTCAGTTAAAGAGACGTATTTCTCAGTATGGGTAAACGTTTAATGTCTCTCTTCTTGTGAAACATATTGCTCATTAACCAAAACTAAGGCTTCTATTATACAAAACCAGATATTAAAATTGTTCGCAAACAACAAGCTATACATAAATTCCTAAAAATATTATTCTAGCACCAAAAAGAAAATCTTTTACTTTTTCAGTTTTTCATCCAGCTGCTGCTTCTCGTTCTCCAGATCCATGATGGACTCCTGAGCAAGTTTCAGATCGCCCTCCAGCTTCCTCTTAGCTCGCTCCAGATCCATGCGAACCTTCTTCTCTTGTTCCAGTGAGCCTTCCAGCTAAAAATAAAAGCTCAGTCACTGTATGCGTCTTAACATTAGCAACATACTGTGCTATAACTTCCCTGTCTGTCGGGCAACTCACCTCGTCTACCTGCTGTTCCAGTTTGGTTTTGGCTTTGGTCAGAGCGTTAATTTTGTCTTCCTCTGACTGCAAATCATCCAATGTTTGCTGATGAGCCTCCTGCAGCGCTTTCTTCTCTTTGGACAGTTTGGTGATGTTTTCATCTTGGCTCTGGATTTCTTCAGTCAGGTTTTTCACCTGAAGTCATGATTAAGAAAGAAGATGAAACAATTCTCCAACAACAAGCAGAAATAGCACTAATAAACATGCTCACCTTGTTTTCCACAGCGTGTTTCTCCTTTTCCACTTTAGCTAAGGTGAGCTCCAGGTCGTCGATGTCTCTCTTCAGTTCAGAACACTCGTCCTCGAGCTTTCTCTTCTTGGCGGTCAGCTCAGCGTTGACCTCCTCCTCATCTTCCAGTCTCTCCGTCACCTCCTTCAGCTTGGCTTCCAGCTGGATCTTGCTTTTAATGAGTCCCTCGCATCTCTCCTCTGCATCCAGCAGGTTGTCGGCCTCCTGTAGACCAAATTAGAGATTAACACATATAACATCCGCATCAATAAAAATCATCTGTTTCTTTGGTTGAACTCACAGCTTGGACTTGAAGCAGGAGATCGTTCTTCTCTTGTACAACGGAGACCATTTTCTCTTCCAGCTCCCTCCGCCGGTGTTCTGATTTGGCCAGATCATCCTTGAGTTTTGTGAAGTCCACCTTCATTTGGGCCATTTCCTTCTCAGCCTCGGCGCTCTTCAGAAGAGGCTTCAGCTTAAAATACAGCTTCATCCACGGCCAGTGTTTCACGTTCATGAAAGAACGGAAGTTATACTGGATCGTGTAGATGGCCTCCCTGTCAAAGTAAAACTCACCTGAGTCTAAGAAAACACACCGATCATGTCATGTAGATCACAGGTTTTGTTGTTTTGCAGCATATTTTCAGGGTATAGTGTCTTGCCCAAGGACACTCTGACATGTGGAGGGGTGGGGGATTGAACTGTCAACATTGTAATTGGTGGACAAGCTGTTCTACCACCTGAGCTACAGCTGCCATTGCTGGAAGGTGTAATTAGACAACTTTGTGTATATTTGTTAATTAGGTGGGCAGGCCTATCCTCAGTCCACAGAAGGAAATGATTCTTATCAAATCTACAAGACATAAGTTTGCTCTACCAACCATCTATTTTTTTGCAGGTCAGGGCTTCCTACCTCATTAGCATATAGAGACAGAAATTATTCAATAAATCCATGTAAAAAGACAGAAAAATGAATGTGAAAATAAAGCTGTAATAAATAGTGAACGTCTTTACTTTCTAGCCATCATCTTCTGATACTCCAGCCGGACCAGGTATCCGCGACACAGAGCCTGAGTGGACATCACAACCTGGGCTAACCGCTCATCCCTCATCTCCTCCAAGGCACCGAGCAGGCCAGCTTTAAAAAACACCTGGAAGTACAGGTAATTATTTCATTTACTGCCTTTTCACTTTCAATGTCTCTACCTTAAACACTCTAACTAAATGCATTCATAAAACTAAAAACCTTTGTGTGTCCAAACTTGTACTGGGTGTGATCCACATCGATGGAGCCCAGCAGTTTCTCCGCAGCTTTTTTGTTGTCCATGAACTGTCCTTCTGGAACAGCGCTGGCGTTAAGAATCCTGTATCTGTAGGAGGAGTTATAGATCTGATTGAGTATGAGACTAAATGTTATGAAGTATTTAACAGTAAAGGTGTTTGTACCTCTGCTTAAAGTCGCCGTAGAGAATTCTGCTCGGAAATCCTTTCCTGCAGATCCTGATGCCTTCCAGCACGCCGTTGCAGCGTAGCTGGTGGATAACCAGGTGGTTCTCCATCTCGCCTGTAATGAATCCAGTATGTATCTTTATACATGTTAATGGGGTATTTTGCATATATGTCAAAATAAGGGACAACAAAAGCTACCTGGTGTTTTGGTTTCATTTGGTATCAAGCAGCGCACAAAGTGAGGATGAGTGGTTCTCAGGTTGGTCATGAGCTTCCCAAGATTCTCCTGTAAGAAAATTCACATGGGAAGTGTAGAATTTTAAACACGTAAATCTTTTTCTACTTTAAGGAACAATTTGACATTTTGGGAAGGCTCCATACCCGCCTGTATGATACAGACTTATCAACCACAGAGCAAACCCTGCTTTATCGTTGATGTTACTTTAGAAGGGACCATCATTTATAAAATGAACATCATACCGTCTTAAAGGACATTTGAAACTAGTGATTGAGACCATAAGCTCATTAGGACAATGTTTACTGAGGTAACAGATCATGGCAGAAGTAGGGACATTTTTTACATAATCTTCTATACAATCGGACATCTTTTAGCAACCAGAAGAGTAGCTCCCTCCTAGCTGTTAGAGGAATGCAGGTTTAAGGCCAGTCCACATTAGCTTTACTTGTTAGAGATGGATGCTACATCTGTCTTTTATATACTGTCTATGTTGGATTGATTGATACGCTCATATATGTGCAATAAACACGAAGCTACAGCTAGCAGCAGGTTAGCTTTGTTTAACACGTAAACTAGGAATGGGAAACAACTAACCCTGCTCTTTCTAAAGGTAACTAAATCCAACCACCAACACATTTAAATCTCACTAATTAATATGTAATATCTCCTTTGTTTAATCTGTACAAAAAATGGCAAATAACAATCATCCATTTCACAGAGCCTCTTGTAACATCCTGGATTCTCAGCCAAGAAATCCTCCAGCATATTACCCTCCATAAAACGGCTTCCAGATGAATTTAAGAGACTCAATATGAATGCTATAATTAGTCAACTTGAGAGGTGCTGGTAGGTGCATTTTATAATCTTTGCACAGGGCCAAGGCTAGCTGTTTCCTCAGGTTTCCAGTTCTTGCACTGAGCTTAAATTTCAAATACAGATGAATAAAAAGGATATTGATCTTCTCAACTAACCCTTCTCGAGGAAGCCCCTCGCTGTATTTACCCAAATCTAAAAATATTCCTTCAATAAATTATCAGAAAATTAGTGAGTAAAGCACCATAGAGATTTTAAGCAAGGGATAAGCAGTTTAGCTCCAAGTTCAAAGTCTTTTTAAATTGTTAAATTACAATTTCTGACTTGTGTTTTTTGACAGAAATGGCTGGATGCTTTACTATCTTACCCTGAAAACAGCCGATACTGTTTGGAAAGATGCTCCCTTCTTCTTGGCTCCTTTTTTGGCTCCTGCTGCAGGTGCTTCTGCTTTGACAACACATTTTAAACATACATAACAGTAGTACATCAGTCTGATGGATAGTTTGTGGGTTCGTAATAAACAGACATCCCAACTGTACGTGCAGTAAGGATGTTAGCTTTATACTTTTGCATTTCTGCAATGTTTATAAAACTATATACAAATATATATATTATATATGATTAAAAACATACTAACCTTCAGATCCAGAGAAACTTGCATACAACATGGCCAGAATTTTGACTGATGACTTTTGGTAAAGCTGCACCACTGACTCGTTCAGCGGGTCTTTGTTCTTCTCCAGCCAGCCGGTGATGTTGTAATCAACGGTGCCAGCGTAGTGATACAAGGTGAAGTGAGCTTCAGGTTTCCCTTTGACTGTTTTGGGCTTCAGGAAGCAGTTGTTCTTGCCGAGGTGTTGGTCATACAGTTTGTTCTTGAACGAGGTGTCTGTTGATTTGGGGAACATGCACTCTTCCTCGAGTATGGAGAAGATGCCCATTGGCTGGGGAACAAACCGTTCTTATCAACAGCTTTAGCACATTTACAACATGCATTCTGAGGTATACACTATTTTAAATTTGGCAATATATAATACCTTCTCAATGAGCTCAATGCAGGCTGCCAGGTCCATACCAAAGTCAATAAACTCCCACTCAATCCCTTCCTTTTTATATTCTTCTTGCTCCAGTACGAACATGTGGTGGTTGAAGAACTGTTGCAGCTTCTCATTGGTGAAATTGATGCAGAGCTGCTCCATGCTGTTGTACTAAACACAAGCAGTAAAGATCCTATTGAAATAAACACTATCCAGTGAGCTACCAGGGAATGTACAGATTTATTTTTAAAACCTACATCAAAGATCTCAAAGCCAGCGATATCCAAAACTCCGATGAAATGTTGTCTGGATTGCTTCGTATCCAGCTGCTGGTTGATTCGTACGACCATCCACAGAAACATCTTCTCGTAGACTGATTTTGCGAGGGCACCAATAGAGTTATACACCTACAGAGAAGAAGATAAATCATGTATGTAGAGTAAATCATTGAAAGATTACTGGATGGAGACTGTTGCTCAAGAGGACAGGGAGTCCTAGAGGCTTAGAATTCATTGTTCGTAAATCAGTCTAGTGAACGCAAAGATGCTCAAACCAACTACCGGTATAAAGAGACAAAAAGCTATTTCGAAAACATTCAAAACCACAGTGGACTGAAATTGTCACAAATTATAAAGAGACACAAAATGATCACAAAGATGGAAGCAACGACAAAAAGACTTCAAATGACCACAAATAAATACAAAACAACTACAAAGAAATTAACTAAAGAGATGCAAAACTACCAAAAAGACATGCAAAATGACTACAAAGGGACACAATACAACTACAAAAAGATGCAAAAGGATTTCAAACAAACGTCTGACAAAGAGACTTCATCCAGCTGCAAAAACAGACCAAGTAACTACAGAAACAAAACAAAGAAAATGACGACAAAAAGGTTGCAAACAACCACAAGACACCCAAAATGAACATAAAGAGATACTAATCTACTACAAGGAGACACAAAATGACAACAAAGAGACACAAGACAGAGGTAAGAGAGGCAAAACTACCAAAAACAGGTAACACACAGACCTAAAACGACCGCAGAGACACAAAATTACTACAAAGATATGCAAAAAATGACTGGACAGGGTGACAAAACAACTAAAAATAGACGTAAAACAAGAAGAAAATGTACCTAAAAGGGTTGTTAAACAACAAAAAGATTCAGAGTCAACACAAATCCATGCAAAATGACTGCAAAGTGACACAAAATGACTACAAATTGATGCAAAAAGAGAACTAGACAGAAAACAACCACAGAAACAATTACAAAAAGATGACAAATTACCACAAACAGACACGAATCCAACACTATATACATATAGAGATCCTAAACTTCTACTAAGAGATGCAAAATCACAGCAAAACTGCAAAACATGTTGCAAAAAGACGCCATGAATGCCTGAAGTTTGTATGTCAGGAAGAAGAAGATTGTGTTCTCACCTGCTGCACATTCTGTCCTTTGGTAACAAACTCATTTCCAACCTTCACTCTGGGATAACAGAGGTTTTTCAGCAGATCGGCAGAGTTCAGGCCCATCAGATAGGCAGCTTTATCAGCCACTGCAGCACAACAAGATCACATCTTTTATCTTTTTATTTGGATTCATTTCTTGCTTTTTATAGCAGCTTGAACGCTGATGCCCCGTTCTCACCCTCAGTGCCATCGGGCTCGGCCTGCTCCTCCCGCTGCTTCTGCTTGAACTTCATGTTCCCATAATGCATCACAGCGCCTGTCAGCTTATAGATGGACATTTTTTCTTCAGCAGTGAAGCCCAGAATATCAAAAGCTTCCTGTGTTTATTTTTTTTTAAAAAAAGACAAATTCAGATGTCAGTAAAGCAACTTAAACTTGACAAATGGAGCTCTGTGTGCTTTAAACTCACATCTGTAGCCATCAGCTCCTCAGCGTCATTGATGCTTTTGACGCTGATTTCTCCTTGACTGATGAAGGCGAAGTCATAGGGGTTGGTGGTGATAAGAAGCAGATCTTAGGGGACAGAAGTCAAGGTTAAATCTCTTTGTGCGAATGAGAAATAAAATGATCAAAAAAGGCAACGAGGATTCGTCAGATTACCGATGAGTTCAGGCTTCTTGTTGCAAGTGAGCTGATAAAAGATGTGATAACTCCTCTCAGCCGAGAGCTGAAAAGTCACCCTCGATTTCTCCAGCAGGTCTTTCAGGAAAGGAAAGGGCGCTTTAAATGTGTTCTTTACGGCAACAGAATTCACATTAAACTGGCTGAATAACTTACATGTTTCAATGTCTGCAGATGCCAGTTTACCAGTCGTGCCAAAGTGGATCCGGATAAATTTACCCTATTCAACAACAAAAAAAGTCGCTTCTTACTCTGTGTGCTGAACAAATTCACGTTAAATCAAAACAAAGTCCCTGCAGCTCACTCACAAAGCGAGACGAGTTGTCGTTCCTCACAGTTTTCGCGTTCCCAAAAGCTTCCAGCAGCGGGTTGGCCTGGATGATCTGATCCTCCAGAGTCCCCTGGTGAAGAGCGAACGTGTAAATGTGGAGCCTGCTGCTGTCTGGAAAACAGAAGACTGACTCTGCTTGAGCTCACCTTCATTTTAGTGGATGCCTCCTTTTTCTTATCTACAGGCACCGCGATGGTCGCAAAGTACTGAATGACGCGCTTGGTGTTGACGGTCTTGCCTGCACCAGATTCTCCACTAAGAAGAAACCACACACGTCACCTTTGGACTCATTTATCCTGAACATAAAGAATCTGTTTAACTTACGTGATGAGGATAGATTGGTTTTCACGATCTGAGGACACAAGACAGGACAGTTAAATAGGGATTAAACAAACGTTTTTATTTGCTCTGAACTTGCTACTTCAGTACCGGTGAGCATGAACTGGTAGGCGTTGTCAGACAAGGCGAAGATGTGAGGAGGAACCTCCATCCTCTTCTTCCCCCTGTAGGCCTGCACCACCTCTGGGTTGTAGACTGGCAGCCATTTGTAAGGATTCACAGTAACACAGAAGAGTCCAGAGTAGGTCTGCATGGAAAAAGAATGAAAAGGTGCGATTGTATTGACACAGCAGCTTCTACAAAACAACACTGAGGTCTTTTTTTTTCAATTCAGGTTTATTATCATTACATTCACTTACAGAATCACCACAAAGAGACACAAAATAACTACAAAATTAACATAGAGTGATAAAAAACGACCAAAAAGAGTAGCAAAATGATCAAACAGACCCAAAGCAAAATCCCCAAATTACCATTTAGACATGCAAAATGGCTGCAAGGAGACACAAAATAAATAGAGTAATGCGAGAGATAACACAACTGCAACAAGACACCAAGTAACTACAACAAAACAGTTACACAAAGGTGCCAAACAACCACAAAGAGACACAAAATGCACACAAAGAGATACTACAAGGAGACAAGAAATGACCACAAAGATACTAAACAATTGCCAAAAAAGACGTCAAATGACCACAAAGAGAACTAAAACATACATAAACAGATGCAAAACTACCAGAAACACACGTGAACGACTATACAGACCCAGAGAGACCGCAAAGTCACAAAATTACCATAATGAGATCCAAAATAACCGCAAAGTGACACAAAACAGCTACAAAGAGAAGCAAATTGAAGTAAAGAGATGCACACTATCAAAAAGAGCTGTCAAACATCTGTAAAAAGATCAACATTTACCACAAAGACATGCAAAATAACTGGAAAGATGCAGAAAACAACTAGAGACAGAAAACAAGTACAGAAACAACTGAAAACAGAAGACAAATGACCACAAAAATAGACACAAAACAACCACTATGAGACAATATAGTCATTTCACATCTCTTTGCGATTTTTTTGTCTCTTTTGTAGTCATTTTATGTCTCTGCAGTTGCTTTGCATTTCTTTTTGCATTGCTTTGTAGTAGTTTTTTTTGTCTCTGTAGACATTTTGTGCCTTCCTGGAATTCTTTTGCATATCTCTGTGGCATTTTAATGTCGCATAGTCACATCTTTGCTGTTGTCTGGAAGGGATTTTATGTCTCTGCAGTTGTTGTGCATCATCTTACATCTCTATCTGGAAGCAAAAGTCTTTTTTTTCAACCATTTTGTGTCTCCTTGCAGGTATTATGCTGCTTTTGGTTCTCATTCTGTTTGTTTTTCAATAAATTTTGCACCTCTCTGTTGCAAAGTTATTAGCTTTAACACTAATTATGTCACATACAGGTTTATTCTTTTTTCATATATTTTACTTAATATAAATATCAGCTTCAGCCAAAACTTTAGATAAAATTTTGTTAAGTAAAGCACAGGCCGCAGTAATATTTCTACTGTTACAAATCATTTAAAAGAATCACACTTAAAATTTAACCTCTGCCTTCACTATTAAGCATTTTAATCGAGACTGTGCGTGCCATTATATTCCCCGCGTGACTTACGTAGATCATCCATGCTGCGTATCGCTCCTTCAGGTTGAACAGCACCGCAGGTTCGTGGAGGTGCGTCATCATCACCATGTCTTCAATCTTATCAAACTTCGGGGGGTTCATGGGAAACACTTGGTCGTCTCTGACAGTTAAAGTCTGCAGAACAGAGACAAAAGCATCAAGAGCTCCAAAATGAAAGAGTGTCACACATAAAGTTTAGGAAAATAAAAAAATGTGTTTTCAAAGTACAAAAAGGCTACAGGATATTTACTGTCTGCACATATTTTAATAATGTGAGCTCAGATTTGCAAACACAGTTTTACTTTTGTGGAGTTCGAGCTACGGGGGAGGTTAACTGTCTCTGTTGAAAGCCGGCCTAATAAAATTCTGCAGGTTCTTTATTGCAGCTTTTAAAGGTCTCCCTGAAGCTGTGTGAAATCCTTCTATATCACATCCTGGTCAGACATATTCACTGGGTGTGTTCAGTGTCTCATAACAGGCCCGTTTATCAGAGTCCACCCACTCTGTCATCCAGGGTCTTGACAGTGACTTTGCCGTCCTCCCTGTCCTGGATCTCAGCCTTGACGTACAGCTCTTTGTCCTCGTGGACGAAGCACGCCGTCTTGCCGTCGAAGGGCCGGGCCTGAGCCTCCGTCCTCTCCTTCTCTGACTTACGCAGGTACTGGGCAGCAACCCCGAAAATTGCCATTTCCCCATCCGTGCTCATCTTCTGATCCTAAATCAAAGATAAAACACTTCAGCATCTCTTTCATATTTGTTTGAAGCTGTGCCCACAACACCATCATACTCACCTGCTTTACTGCACCAGCACAGGAACACCGAAGAGAAGTTTGTGGAAAGATCCAAACTCAAAATGCCTCCGCTTTTTTAAAAATCCTGCACAGTAGCTGCTACTCACTGAGGGACTGTTACCCTGCATGAACAAACATAAGCAGTTGCACTGTCCCTTTTTATATCACACCAGTGTCCTTGGTGTGAACCCCGCTTTCTTTACATGGACATGCACCGGTAGAGTTACACAAACCTGCTGCTCATCAGGGATGGATTAAACACAAGATGCAACACAGTTATATTTAGCTTTTGGCACCATAAAAAACCACATTTGAGGAATACTGACGCCACAAAAACAGAATATTTAAACTCTTTTCTAAAATATACAATCAGGAGAATAACATTAATAATTAGACCATTACATTAAGTGCATTTCTTGGAATGAATTTTAAAAAAAAAATTCTATACACATTTTAAACACTATGCCTATTCCAATGCTTTACATATGAAATTAAAAGCATGGAAAGAAAATATTAAAGGACACACAAATATGAATTTAGGCTGTCTGAAGTGTGTGGATGCCATCATCTGCTGTTTATTTACATGTGAAACAAGTTGGTCATAATGAAAGACAAGTACTAGTTCTTAAGTACTAACATAGGAAACTAATTCATAAAAATATTTTAAAATATTCCAAGCCTTCTTTCTATTATTATTCGTTTTTATGACAAAGGGCAGCATATGTACAAGAATTTAAAATGCTTTGAACTTTAACTTTAATCACCAAAAAATCTGTTACTATCATATTAAGAAATTATTACAAATTAATTTGTTGATAATATTAATAATTAATAATCCTATTTTAATTGTATTTTAATGTATTTTCTCTGTGATATTTACATAAAGAGTACAGAGAGGCATGTGAAAAACAGCCATACCAATAGGTGGTTAAATGAGTAAAATTAAAGAAAAAGTGGAAAAACTTAATAAACATGAGACTAAAAGTTACAAGACAGGATGTGAATAAATAATCGCAAATTTGTTAAAGACCAATTTATGCAAATTGATTAAGGTCATTTCAAAAAGTTCTGTAGTAAAACGACATTTGTAAAGCAATTTTAATTTAATTTTAAACAATGAAAACCGATCGTGCGGATGTTGAACAAAATTCTTCACCACTTGAAGTATCTTCATCTAAAATTACATTTTCAAGGCTATTTTTTGCTTTTAACATAAGAAAACATTTTATAAATGAGGTGAGATGACAGATTTTGCTCTCTGAGGTTTCTATTGTTCATGATTTGAAAAGAACAAGTGTCAAGTAAACATAATGATGAACACAAAGCTGCACAGAAGCAAGAAAAGGACACGACTTCCACAGAAATGTTTTTTTTTTTAAACTGTCGTAAATAATGGCAAATCTTTTTATGTTATCAGGACACAGTACTTACTAGATGCTTGTTAGTTTTCTGCAAATTTCTACTAAATTCCGACTAATTTTCCTCTTTATTTGTTTGAATAAATGATATTACAGGCTATTAGAATTGCATTGCGGATGTTTTGCTCATGTTATCTTGTATTTTAATCTTAACAAGACTAATTTCCCCTCAATCCCGCAGGTTAAAAAAAGCTCAAGCACAACAACCCTGCATGTTAACAGAGCAGACATGAAGCTATAGGTTATTTATACTATTTGTTTGAGAAATAAGCTGAAAATGTGCCCCCTGATTAGGCAGCATGTTATGGGGGTCTCACGCTGCTATTTTTGGTGGATAAAGCAGACTGAGGTGATTAGTGCCGGACGCGAGCAGGCAGACAACCTTTAAAAGTGGATTTGAAGAGGATTGATTATATTCCTTTTAGAGGATTATTGCAGGCAGCTGCTGCGGAAATAAAGGCCATCAAAGCCTGAGTAGGATGGAGTTGTTTTAACAATGAAACTGATGCAGGGATCCAAAGTAAACAGTGCATTGTTGGTGGAGTGTGAGGACGCTCGGTCATCTTCAGCGTCCACCAGTCGCGGCTCACACTCCTGTCCGTTGTTCCAGGCTAACGTTTCAAGTGCAGCTTTTGTTGGAGGTTGTCGAGTCATGTAGCCGTAATGTCACAGCAAGGTGAGCAGGACTGGAGCGTCTGGTTTCACTTTGCTTGCACAGTTGACATCAGCTGGACGCCAGCGTCTCTTTGAACTCAGTGGTATCACCTCGTTTTCCCTTCCAAAATGCTTGTATAAATCGTGCAACGCCGAGGATCATATAAACCTTTTAAACCATAATAGGTTTCTTGAGCACCACATAAAAACTTGATCATGTGTAGAAGCTACATTAAGCATTTTTTAAATTCGAGAATAGTTTGAAGTTTACAGAAAAGGCTTCTAATGCATTTTTCTGGTAAATAAAATGTGGATTAGTCATGACCACGGGTTTGTGGTTCATATAAACCATTAGTGAGGATGTGGGATAAGAACCTACAAATGTCAGACATCTATATGAGATGAAAGATGTTTAATTGGGTTGTTTTGCCTGAGTTACTGAGGTGAAGTCCTTGTTTTCTTAGACTGATTCTATTTTTGTTTTCCAAATCAGACCACAGTGTGTCATGCACAAAGGACATACAATGAGTGGTGGCCTGATTGTGTTTAGATCAATGACGTATTGTCTGCAGAAAAACAACTAGACGCTAAATTTATCCAAAGGTCAAACAGTTACATTACTGTACATTACATTAGCTTTAGCAACGGGTAGATTTCATTTAGGTGAAAACAAAACAAGGCTACACTATTTTGTAAAATATTCTTGCTTTCTGACAAGTTCGTCAGATGAATAACTGTAATAAAAACTTGAGCAGAGTTTTTAAAAAATGTCATTCTTGTGTGGCATATTTATTTGTACCCAAAACTGAAAACAAATGATCACTGGTGCAGTACTTTTTTGTCCACGTGTCTTCCTGTAGCATTTAGCATCAGTAATTTTAACTTTGCCTTGTGTAGCTGCTTACTCAAACAGCACATGCATTCTTTGATTAAAACTTATCAAAGAGTCAATCTAGCGTGTAAGAATCAGCTCTGTACTGAGGCACAACATTGCTTTGACCTAAATGCTAACATTAGCATGCTAGCATTCCCAAATGACAGTGCTAACAGCCATGCCAGCAGCTCTGTGAGACTGTATTTAGGTGCAGCATAACTTTGAGCTAAGTGATAACATTAGCAGGCTAACTTTCTTGCAGTAAGAATGCTCACAGCCATACTAGAAGCCTCATGACACAGTGTTGCTTTGAGCTAAAAAATACAATAATTTGTGTAATTTCTGTAACTGTCGCAAAATGCCAAAACACTAACAGTCACGCTAGAAGCTCTGTGAGACTGCTAAAGGAACAACATTGCTTTGAGCTAATTTCTAATGTTTACTTGATAGCTTTCTCACCATCATAACACTAACTTGCAGATATTTAGCAGGTATAATGTTTAATATGTTTAGTAATGGGTGTCATTCTATCTGAGGAATTTGAATTTATGACAACAATCTTTTTATTATCCTAGCCTTTAAATTGAATTGCATATGATATTGGACTGTTTTTTTTAAAAGCAGACATTTTGACATGTGATTGCAGGAAATGCACAGGTCTGTTCATAATGACTGCATTTCACTTTAGGGAGGCTTTATAGTTGTGCTCCCTGGTTCACTGTCATGGTTTACTGGGACACTAAAGGGAACTGAGCCATCTGTAATGTTATTAACTTCACCTGCTTTTTCCACTGTGAAAAATGAAATTGTCTGCCGTGATAAAGGTCTTAAACACAATGTCATCAGTTGTCTTTCTAGAAGTTTCACCACAGCAGGCGGCTAGATTACCATGTCAGTCTTTTTCACTATTCTTTTAATATAATAAAGCATGCCTCGTATTTCTTGGAGGAAAAAAAAAAAAATTGGTTCACATGTGAAATTGCTTTTACTTTTCAGCCTTCATCTTATTATACTCCGGCCAGATGAGATAGCCTCGACACAGACTTTCACTGGATGTCACAACCTGGAATAATTGCTCATCTCTTCTACTGAAGCAAGCAGGCCAGCTTTGAAAACCACCTGGAGTCACAGGTAATTATTTTTCTTGTACAGCTCATTAACTACAACAACAACAGTGTGCCCAAACAAATGAACACCTTAGTGGGTCCAAACGTGCACCGTTACATGCTGATGTTTAATGTACATACTGTTCCTCATGTTCATTTATCATGTTGGTGTGCTAAGTAGCTCTAACCATAAAGTGCTGTGGAGGCTAAAATGTGGTGAGTTTTGCAGGTATTACAAATCACAGTTTTGGACACATTTTGATTAAATGGTTCAGTTTATCTCAAGAAGAAAATAAATGTGTGTACTGAATTTCTTAACAAACACACTTCTGGTGGTCCAGGTCCTTTCCAACCAACTGAATGTACAGTATTGCAATAATGGTTTATTATTATTGCTTGGTGCATCACTTTGGTTCTTGTGTCCTTACATAATTTAGAACCGTTCTGAGTCTTTCCACTAAAAATAAAACTTTGGTTGTCATTCAACATCAGAAAATACTGAGACCCAGTTTCTCTTTTTTTAAAAAATAAATAAAAATTAGGGAAAATGTTGTGAATAAAAACATACATACAACTTTTCTTGCACATATTCATATAACTCTATTGGATTGAAGTAAACACTCGCAGTAAAATGCTGCAAGCTGCAGGTAAACAATACAATCCACCTTTTTGCTTGTTTTCCCCTGACATACAGGCATCGATATTGTTCTACACTCCATTTACTACTGCAGCAAAAAAAGATTTTTTTGCATTTTCCTGATATACTTTAAGGGGAAAGACCTTCGACTCCCATCAGTAAACATCAGTGCTGAAGGCTGTACGTCCTGCTGACAGTCTACAGAAAGCAAAATGTCTAGAAAATGCAAATGAGAAAATGGAGTCATAAAGCTACTACTCTAAATTTATCTCAGTAGGACAATGGAGCAGGTAAAACTAAGTTTTCTTCAAGATCAAGAGAAACAAAACCCATCACAGATCTTTTCTGTCAGCATGACATCAACTCAGTCATGTATGAAGTTTTTTTTCTCAGCTTGTCATAGTCTCTTTGTATCTCGACGCTGTGAAAGACATTAATATTAGATCTGTTTGGATTTGGCTTTCCACTGAGACATCCGAGTGCTTTTGATCAGCAATGGGAAAAAAATGGACACAGTAGTAAAAATAGCCTAGTTTTTCCATTTCTTTCTTTTTTGGCTCTTTTGTTTTCGAACATGCTGCTTTGTACTGCAGTGACAGAATGAGGAGGAGACAACACACATTAGACAAACATGGAAATGATGTTTCAATTAATTTAAAAAACCCAATTCTGTGCGAAAACAGAGCAATTCTTCACATATTGTATGAGCAGAGTGGACAGTGTCCATACATTTCAGTGAATCTGTTACACTTCATTACACTACCTTCCCTCTTGAGGCCAACTGATGGTTTCTGCATTCGTGTCAGACAGCATAGGAGTTCAACTAAAAACAATGGACTTGTACTTGCTTCTATATATACATTAATCAAGGGTATTCATATGCAGACGTGTTCCTCACATTGAGAACATGACTGACATCCAGAACAAGAGTTGCTTTGTTTAGTGTGTCTGGCTGCATAGCATGAAAAAGCCAAACAACAGTGCACAACTGCTTAACAAGGACAGAACTATTTAGGATACATTACATACAACATAAAATAGATTCAGAGCAACAGACAACCATTTAGTTTACTTTTCTGACACATGTGCACTCCATGAGTTGTAGACAGTCAAACATGGGTGGATAAAGAGAAGCACCATGGACTGGCCCTTAGCAAAACAGCTAATATTAAAGATCCCATATGGTGTGCCTTTTTATGAAACTCTCACATCCACAGAATGTCTATTTTAAATTTTTAGCACTGCTTAATACCATACACCCTTTATACCTTATAAATTCATCCATAATATAACAGAATATAACAGATTATTTCAGACTAGACGATGAAAACAATAACATACATACCGTGGCTAGCCAAGAGTGCTTTTAGACTGTAAAGATAAATATTAAGCAAACTTGATTAAATATTGCTACAGTTTCCCACTCAGGACATCTATATGTTACACATATATGTAGATATATTCTGTTTAAATGAGTAATGAAATGAACCATGAGAAAAAGTTTCTTTTTTTCCCCTACAGATAGCAGACATGTTTCCCTCAGAAGATGGTGGAGATCAAAACTGAGCAAAAATATTGTGCATGTGGGATTTACATTCTTCGACTGGACACAAACATGACTCCAAATGAACAATAATGCTCTTCTATCACTGCTGGATGTGTAAGTTTGGTGATAAGTTCAACATATTAATATAAAAAGGCTTGTTTCTGCTGCTGTCAGAAGCAACAATATCAGTTATGCAGGTTCAAAGCCTCAATAACCTGTATTTATTAATAGATTTCGGTTTTGCACTTGTAGTAAGATCGACTGCATTTTTATTTTTATGCAGTTCTTTTTTGTGCTCATCTGCACATTTCAAATTAAACTCTCAGATCTTGCTGGGCCGGTGCTTCTCTGGCCACAAGGGCCTGCATTCCCCTGAGAGGGAGACAGACCTCATCTGTTTGCAGTATGAGTATGAGCCTGCTGACTCTCAATATATGCAGAGTCAATTGGTTTGAACAGAAGCGAACAAGCTGGCAAGACAGAAAAGTCCTTGTTGTGTGTCAGTTCATCTCAGCTCCGTCTGACAGTGTCCGCTTTTGTGGATTCAAACACATCTGACAACCGCTGGTGGACTTTTCTTCCCAACAAAGACTCATAGAAAATGTCTTGCACTGATCAAAACCAAAGCATGTCTCTCTCCCTGGCCTTTTATTTGCAACAAGCGGGGGAAAAGCTGCTTAGTTTGAAAGATATTCAGTGTCTCTCTGTTCCCTCTGTGTCTTGAGCTGTGACCCTGCAGGCTTTGGATCATACTGGACAGTAATGAGATCTAATAATCCCTCCTGTCTCTTCATTCATGTGGCTGGTTGACTGACTGCTCCTCAGCGTAACAGCATGGTAGGAACATTATTTTAATTATGTGATTTATAAAAATACCAGTCCTTTTATCTATAGATAGCAGATGAGGAGATGCTGTATGCATTTAGTTTGCATGTTTCACATTAACTAAGCAGGCATGTAGACAGACAACAGATGTTACTGATTTTAGTTTTCTATGTTTTCTGTATCTACAATTTATTTACTGTTAAAAACTTTAAACATTCCCTCAAGCTACTATAGTACACTCTGTGCTAACTAACTGGAAATGCAGATAACAAGGGACTGAAGGAAACACAGCTCACAGGATCTATATCGATATAGGATTTTTTAAAAAGTCATGCGATATTGCCATGTGACATTTTTATACTCAATTACATAGCCCTATCAATTTGGCTAAACTTTAATTTTTACCATTCCAGAAATAAATCACACCGTATTTCCAGCATTCCAGCCTGCAGAACTATAGTCAGTGTTACAGGTATGAAACATCAGCATAATCTTTGTAAACATGCTAACATTAGCATCCATCTCTGTGGATTTCTGCACCTATTTACAACATCAGCCACTTGTAGACTCTCAGTCTAGTTGAATTTGCACTGCACTGATGTCTCCATTTTAACATATCTCCACTTTTGCTCATGAAATGGTGCCTCTTCTGTCACGACTGCAGCTCTGAGTATTTCAGTTTCTGCTGCAGGTCTCTCTCTTCATCTTGCTATCAAGAACAAAAGCCAACCTGCCAGTAGGCTGACTAATGCTTTTCTATATGCTTTAGCCTCTGAGAGAATAAAGGGCTCATTGCTTTTTCCATGCCCTCGACTTTTTCTTCTTCTTCTTCTTCTTCTTCTTCTCTCTCTCTTTTTTTTTTCTTTTTTCAAAATCAGCATCCTGTGTGGAGTGATTGTACATTTCTCTCCAAGGCTTCCTCTTGTTTTTTATAATTGCTGCTGTTTGAAACTCTCAGCAGCTGCCTCAGGGCACAGAAACAAACCATGTGAAAAACTGTGCTTTTAGCTTTTGTCGGAGCTGTCGAAAATTACACACTGGCTCTTTTCCCTTTTTGATCATTTAAGATTGCTTAAACACTGCATTCAGACGAGGAGCCCAAAATAGATTTATGATTATTCTAACTTATTTATGATGAGATGTCCTAATTTTTTCACTTATTTCCCCCATATATATTCTGGGGGGAGCTTCCCACAAGTTTTATGGTTCTTTTATAAATGAAGTGTTCGAAATGAACCCTGTAAATAAGGTGCAGACATGCTGCACAAAAATGTAAACATCTCTCCTTCGCACACTATAAGACGGTTAAGGTTCTGTAATCTTGTTTTCCAGGTGGAGAGGGATCTGAATGCCTTCTCTCTTTCTCTTTCTTTCTTTCTTTCCCCCCGTCAGTCCTCATCAGCGAGCAGAAGCTCAGGAAAGCAGCGAGAGGTCTGACACAGCCTGTCTTGTTAGTTTCTTCCTATTAGGAGAAAACTGAGCTAACACGAGTGGAGTAGAGATCCTGCTTTCAGGGTTACTGTGAGAGCAGCACCTTAGAGGATTGTGGGATTTGGCAGAGATATCTTACACATCTGTGAGTGTATGTTTTTAAAGAGTTTCCATAAAAGCTTGGATATTGGATGCCAGCCAGAGGATGTGTGAAATCGCTGCGAAAAGTAAATCAGTGGTTGATAAAAATCTCATGATAAGGGTTTATCTGTAAACCTTGGGACCGTTCGGGGAACAATGGAGGAATTCTTTGATTCCGCTCACTTGTGTGATCATGCTTTTTAGTGCGATCAAATAGTTTCACCTACAAATTGAGGTAGAGATTTAGAACATGTTCAGTGAGAGCTTTGACACAGATTGAGAAAACTGTTTGACATTCATAAAACAAGCAAAATGCGCTTCGGCATACATGCATTTGTCGTATCTTTCATTAAAATATACCTGCACTTTGCAGAGGAAGGCACCTTCAATAAAAAGGCGGCCAAATAATATAGTATTTGGCAGCCTTTTCAAATAAAACGTTGGGGGTGGAATAATAGTAGACAATTATTTATTCATTTAACCTTTATTTGTACTCGAGCAACCATTGAATGGTGACCCTCTTTTTTAATCAAGTCAAATAACAAAAGGAAAGAGAAACAACAAAGAGATATGCTATTAGAGAAAAGTCACAGCTGGTTTAAAAAAAAAAAAGTGGAATGATCATTTCTTAGATAAAATAAAAAGAGTGTAAATGAAAATATGGACTCATACACAAATAAGGTAAATATTCATTGAAGAAGACACTGTATTTTGTTCCAGTATTCAGGTGCAGTCAAATTAAAGGAGCTGGGCAGTGAAGCAGATCTGATGAAGGTCGTATAGAAGCAATTCTGAAAGGTAGCATCGTAATTTTACAGTAAGGGCTTTATAGATGAAAGGATACCGGTGAATATCACGTCTCCTTTAGGGAGAAGAGCACCAGACCATATCGTATAAAATACAATGAGAAGTGCCATAGACATCAGTGGTAATAAAGCTCAAGGCAGAGTGGTGGACAGGCTCCAGAAGTTTAAGAGCAGAAGAGGATGCAGGCTTATAAATCACTGTAGACCAAGACTGACGTGAAAACAGCCTCAGCAGCCCTTCTCCTATAGATTACAGAACAGATGCTTGCATTTCTATAGAAACGTGATTCTGTGAAATTTAAATGCTAATTTCGCATCCCCCAGCAGAGACATTTGTATTCTGTGACTCTCCGTCTCAGGTCTGCAAGCTATTAAAATGGATGCAGCATTGTTGTGCTTCATTTCTGTTGCATCCAATTTAGTGGCGTTTGCAATTGAGAGTTTCCAGAGCAGTTTTTACATCAGTGTCACTGGGTCATTGTCTTTAAAATATAAAATATTGATTAGGCATAAAAGCATAATTTGGAGTTTGTCAAATCTTTCTTGCCTGCTGATGGAAACAAAGGGGGCTTGTTGTAAGTCAGAATTCTCCCAAATGTCTCTGATCCTTGGAGCCCACAGATGCTCCTGTTGGCCTCTCACCCATGGAGCCTTTAGTGACTGAATCTATGAATGTGTTTGCAGGTTGAAGCCTAAAATAAAATAGACAAGTGCTTAAGTGGTTTACTATGACCACATTTTGAGATTAATTTATCATTTTTTAAATTGTGAAAACTATCTTTAATCTAAAGGTTTATGTAAGTCAGCAAATTAGGTTGTTTTTATCTTGCAGCCATGCGTTTAGTTAAGTAGTGGGAGTAGGCTGCTTGAATGCCTTTTTATCTAGATGAGCTGTGTGATTTCTTTTTATGCCATTCATGTGTGGGGGGAGCTAGCTGGTTTGCGAGTCTATGTTAGGACCCTAATGAGCATGCTCAATAGGCTTAAAGTTACACAAGTGTGCAGAACATCCGGGTACCTCATGAGCGACACTTGGAGAATATGCATCTCGTAGTATCCAGTTAACGTGATTCTTCCTGTTAGAATCACTGCAGCCACTAGAAAGCGCTATCACTTGAACGAAACCACATAAAGTATCATTTTTGGTCAGTTGCAGAAATTATGTGTGACACAACCACTAGACGTTGCCCAGCAATAAAACATGACAATGGGTCGTAATAAGCTGCTGCACAAACACCCTCTGGGGTCGTTTTTTTACAGGAGGACAGTCTACACCACATGGGTCACTGCTAACTGCCAGGAGAGGATGTTACTTATCTTGTCCGTGCAGCAAACATCCCCTCACTGCGAATCCTGCAGCTAAAATACTGCAGGAAGCCTCGTCCTCAGCTATCTGCTGCTCTCACAGCAAAACTTGAGTCAGGAGATAGAAAAGAGCCAGCGAGTCCCTTTAATGTTACACATCAATCGACTTCGTCCGCCCACTCTGCCCCGTTACCCATGCGAGCAGAGGAACATGATATGACTCCTTTATCATTCCGGTAATAATCTCCCCCATTTATACATCTGTCGGATCGCCTCCGCCCGCCTCCCCTCAGATGTCTGATTGGAGAGCAGCGTCCTGAAGTTCAGCAGTCCCTCTGTCAGATGCAGATCAGAGCGGGCCATGCACCGCCGCATCTGAAAATGAACAGCCAGCCAGCGATCCCTGCAGATTAAAAACGACTTTTCCCTTGTAAAGCACACTGCAGTAATTTCTGGGCCTGTGTGCTCAGAGTTGCAGCCTGAATAAAATGGCTTCATGATGTCGGAGGTTCCTGGGGACTGCTGATAAGGTGCAGCGAGCATTTGTCATTATTTATCCATTTAATGGATCATATTTCTCCATATGAATAACACCATTATTTTGCGAGGGAGAACTGCTGAAAAGCAAAATGGGAATTTGATGATAATAACATCACTTATTGCAAAGGCTGTCATGACTCCTACATTTACATTATTTACATTTACGTCCTATGCAAGCTCGTGGAAATGTTGAGACTCGACATAAACTTTAATGAAGCACATTGTGGACTTTACGCAGTGTTCCCTTACTCAGGGTAAATCCAGCTATCCATTTTCACAGCCGTCACGATCCCCAACGGTTAATGGCCTCATTATTACACCAAACTGTAGGAGCTACTTCGTCCTCATTTATGGACCCAGCTGCATGTGTTCTGGATTAATCAGCTAATTTAAAGTTTCTCCTGATAAGGACGGATTGTTGCCATTTAGCTCTACCAAGATCACTCTGCAACTTGGTAGAAATTTAATAGACAAACCTCTTAATTACTCATTTTGTGCAATTAAGTAGCAGGAGATAAAAAGGTCAAACACAACAACAGCACTGACTTCACAGGCTGTTGTGTTCCCCAAAGGTCCTACAGACCGGTTTAAATACATTATTTTGATATTTCTAATGCAAAAACACTGTGTTGTGTTTATGTGGTGGTAAAGTGGGTGTTTGTTTATGACAGAAGCCAGCTGTTGTGAGTTCTGCTGCAACCAGAGAGGAGACTGATGGACGTCCTCTTCCCCCGGGATGGAGGAGCTACACATCACCTGAGGGACTGAGGTACTACGTCAACAGCTCCAGCAAAGGTGAGAGCCACGCCTGAAAACAAACTGCAACACCAGTATGTTGGTTTCTGTTGGTTATGTTTCAGAGAATGGAGTCGATGTTTAAATAGTCGTCAAATCAAAGCTTTTTTTTGGCATTCTAGTCTGTAGCTAAGACTGAGTCACACAGCTGTAACTGTAGAGCTCCTAAGGAGTCACGATGGCATTTTCTTTGCTCTGATTCTTTTGTGTTCCCTCACAATAACATTTGCATTCTCTCAGATTAAATGGAAGTTGCAACTTATTTCAAACTGACATATTTACCATTAACCCCTCTGTTAAAAATATTTTTTTTGAAATTGCCAAAATTGCACTATTTATTAGAGCCATAAACTGTAAAAACAGAACAAATCGTCTAATTTACACATTTCTAACAGTCCTTGAACTAATCATGTGTGAGTGGATTTGACTCAGTAGAAATGACATGACAAAAATAGACATAACTTAAGTTTGATTGATATTGTCTCAGGTAGACGATGGAAAAGTTGGTTTTCTGAAGGTTTGTGAAGATGGAGTTGTCTGTTTTTGTAAATGAACTCTTCACATTTTTAAAATCTTCTTAGATTTTTTCTTTTATATATATATACATATATATTATAGTATTAGAATATATAACTCTGGTCACTGGGACCATCAGTGGTGAAAAGTAACTAACAACATTTACTCAAGTACTGAGATTTAGTACAATTTTGAGGCTCTTGTATTTTGCTAGAGTATTTTCATGCAATGCTGCTTTATATTTCTGTTCATTTAAAATAAAGCTTTTATACATTAAACAACATAGCAAACCTTTAAAATCCAACATATAGTTTAGTATTAAAACATTGGTTTCCAACTGTTTTTCCTTCATACAAACAGCAGTGTGACATTTCAGACGTCTATGAGTTGTTAATTTCCACCAAATGGGAATTTTTCTCTAAAATTCACCCTTGGTTTCATGTCAATAAATGTTTAAATGACCCAACACATCACCAAAAATCAAAGACTGAAGACAACCTGAAAACAGATTTGTGTGTTTTTCTTCTTTCCTCAGATTCATCTGTTGTCCCTGTATATAAAACTGGATATAAAGTAGTTCAAACTGCAGCATCTACAGCAGTAACATGCTGCTGACGCACTGATGATTCACTATTAATTATGCCATGATGTCATCTCTAATAACATATCAGTCAGTGGGATCGTACTTGAACTGCATTTTCCCTTTTAATTATGTAGGATTTTCTTTATGCAAGGACTTATTTTTAAATGTCTGCTTTAGAACTTTGACTAAACTAAAGGATCTGAGTACTTTTTCCACCACTGCTGATCATTATATAGGTTATTATCTTTTAAAAGCTGGTTGCATCTTTATGCAATGCACAGGAGCAGCAATCAATAGCCAATAACACATAGTTGTTCTTCAGTCCTAAATGACACTGAAAATCTATTTGAACAATCTGTATTCTTCACCATCGAGGTTTAGTTTAGACATCACAGCATTCAGCTCTCACTAGCTTAACGCTGTGAACTATGAGGGCTCATTATCATTCCTCGCCATCGTCGTGTCTCAGCAGTCCGTTCATGTGGAGACAGGCCTGCAGATTCGATCCACTTTAATCTGATTATCTTAAACGTGCGGCACTTCAGGCCCAGCAGCGCAGCCAGTATCTCTGTGGATTCAGAGGTGGAGGGATGCTTCTGTTGTTTGTCTTCTGCTGTAACACGCTGCTCCCTAACATGAAGCTGAAGAGTCACATTAATACAGAGGCTCCAAGGCAGGCGACCTTTCACAAACATCTGCTTTACTGTGTGTGGGTTTTATACCTCATTTGGGAAGGAATCCAGGGGGATGGGACAGGATCCCACGGGACAAACTGAGGCTGCATCAACAACAACTCTGGCAACGCTTGCACTTTGGCTCACAGCACAAACACACACATGCACACACACGAACACACAAATACACAATACGCAGGAAAAAAAAAATCACCCAAAAGCTATTTTTATAATCAGAAGCCATATGCTGCAGCAGTCGCTTCGTATTTTGTTAGTTTGTTGTTGTTTCATGTCTGAATATGGAGCTTCAAAAAGCTGCCGCTGAGTGTGTGTTTGTTGCGTTGCAGAGATGCCAGTGTGCATCGCCGTGTTTATTAGAAAGCGGCTCGTTGTTTTCAGTCTGTGCCATTTAATAGAGGAGGTGCACAGAGGAGGATCAGTTGAAATCTTTCCACTTAATCCCTTTGGAGCTGCAAATATGACAGTGGGATTTCGAGTGATGAGAGAGATTTACTGGTAGGAACTGAGCCTTGAAAAATTGTTATTGTGTATAATGACTTTGGTTTAATATGATAGAAGAAAGAAGCAACTGGTTCAACAGAAACAAGAGACAATTGACCATCAACCTGAAGTAAGCCTTTAAAACTCCCTGCTTACTATTAAAGGAGACGGCACACCGTCTGAAACAATATATTGTATGTTCATCATATAGTCGAATGCAAAGCCCTGTAGCGACTACAGTGATAGTTGGTAGGATCAAAATGGACTCTCTTGGTTTGTGTCGACTGGAAATAAACCTCTCCTTCAAGATCAATGTTACACGGTGCATTCTGGGCAATGTGAAAACATGCATATTTATAGTAGTTCACTTTATTTTCAAGCACCTATTTCAATAAGTTCATGAAATCAGTGCGTATAATCGGTAACCGTCTATTCTGTTTTCCAGCTGTAGTCGGAAAATAAAAAATGCTTCATATTAAAAACAATTATTTGCTTAGTTATATTTGAAGAACTAATCTGATACGCCAAAACTCGGCTGCACTTGGATTAGACTGACTGGCAATATTTTTGTTTTTGTAGTACACTTTGTCATTCCCGCTGATTTAGTTTTCAAAATTCAACAAATATACCCTCATTTTTATTTTTTTGTTATCAGGTGCTACATATTATAAAGTGTTCTATATATTTTGTTTTGTATTGTTGTGACATACATCTGCATGTGGTTCAGATAATATCACTTGTTAATTTCTGCATTATACTTTTATCTTTGTTAATGTGTCCTTAAAGATAGGGCTTTCATGGCTTTAGTGATCCATGTTGTTATACCATAATCTGTTCAAGACTATTATATGTACTTGTTCAACATTTCCAATTCTCAATCAATGGCAAGATGAGTAACAACTGTCAATATTTTTTTAGGCTTTTATTTTTAATATTTTTAAGTCCTGAGATTTTGTCATTTAAACATAGCCTCAAATTGATTTATTTATTTATTTTTTATTTTTTTTAAATCTCGGAATATATTTATTATATAGGGCGAAAATTTCACTAATATCTTTTTAAATATCCACATTTTATGCTATAAAACATCAGCCAAATCAGGGATGGTTGAGCAGAAATTGCTCTAAAATGTGATGATTTGGAGTTCCCCAAGGCTTCATACTTGAGCCTCTCCTGTTCAACACTGACATGTTCAAACTAATTCATAATATGGAAAACAACTAAATATTTTTGGATATTCATTCAGAGGCCACACAGATTTATATAAGTAACAAAAATGTGCTTGGCACAAATAAATGACTGGATGTGGGAAAAATGTAGAATATAAACTGATGCAATTTTCTGAAACCAAAGAAGAATGATTAAAAGTCTTTTTCCAGCTTCTGTTGCCAATATTAAGTAGAACATGGTGAACTCAGACTCACCTACTGTTGACTATATTCATCTGTTGCTTAGTTTTTATATTCAAAGAGCTCCTTATTTATAGATTTGTAGCTTTAAAACTTGGTCTTACCATGCAAAAATGATGTTTAAGATAGAGCAATAAATGAAAATAACACCTCATAGCTGTATTTAGTGGCATTTAGTGACTCTTAATTAAAATGTGCACAACACATAACAGACATTCTTGACTTTCAGCTTTCCATCCACACATTTGGGCATTTGTTGCTGATTTCGTGCCACCACAGTAACAGACAGCGCTGCCAAATATTTCTGCTGATCCACGCTCCAGTTTTTTTCTTTTAGAAGAAGCAGCTTGATTGCACATAAGGACCCACTGAGTAACACCAATTCACCCACAGCTATGATGGCGTAAAGGACTTCTCGCTCTGCTAAGTGGAATGATTCTTCATAAACTGTGCGTGATAGACGGCTAAAATACAGGGAGCAAGTTGGAAATTATCCAGAAAGACTTTTTTTTTTTTCCCCTCTCCCAAATGGTTCTCATACATAGATGAGGAGCATTGTCAGTTTTTATTTTTAGGAAGTAAACTTAACAGACACTCCTGTTTTCACCTGTTCTAATGTCTGTTTTTTTTTAAAAAAAAAAAAAAGGTATGATGTCCCTTGCTGAGATGGCTATCTCAGCAATAACATATTTAGATAGACTGTAAAATAAATAAAAATGTTTTGTTTTTGTTTTTTAAACTAAAAATTGCGAAAACATCAGCAAAAAAAACATAAAATAATATATTTATTTTGCTGATTTACAGTAAAACAGCGTAAGTTAATGGTCAGAAACTATAAAAAGAACAAATTACTGTTTGTAAAAATACTGATTTGGAAGTGGACATTATGTATATTTTTGGCTTGTTTTTCTTTACTGTCAACATTTAAATTTATATATAAAACTTTCTGTGATTTACAAGATATTATCCATAATTTAACGATTAATTTAATGATTAATAATTTAATGATTTCACATTTTTCAGTCCTTAATATACATAAATGTTCTTGATATATTTTGCTAATTTGCACACAGAATAAAAAAGGTTGTACAAGAATGAACTAGCATTTCATTTTACTAGCTATGTGTAATTTAACAGACAAAACAGAGGAAAGAGCAGATTGGTCAAAAATAAACCTGTTCATACCTGTTATTTTTTACAGTGTTCTTAATGGCAATCTGACACATGGATTTTGACATAAAGATAAAACTTTCTCATACTGTGTCCAAAATGAAAAGATTAACCCCTGAGGAGCATGAATATGCACAGTGGCATCTCACACCTGCTGCTACAGTTTCTTTTTTAACTCTTTTTCTCGACTATTATTTTTTCCAGTCCTTTTAAATGACTCACTTTTATTATGCATTCTATAAATTTCACATTCCAGCATCTGAAATGTAAAGATTTGCTCATTTCCTTTAAATTATTGAGATTTAAACATCACAGCAAGAAGGTCGCCAGTTTATGTCCCGGTTAGGACACCCGGGATCTTTCTGTTCTCCCCGTGCAGCGTGGGTTCTCTCCGGGTTCTCCGGCTTCCTCCCACAAGGTCCAAAAACATGTTGAGGTTAATTGGTGATTCTAAGTTGTTCATAGGTGTGAATGTGAGTGTGCTTGGTTGTCTGTCTCTAAGTGTAGCCCTGTGATAGACTGGAGACCTGTCCAGGGTGTCCCCTATCTTCACCCTAAGTCAGCTCGGATAGACTCTTTTTTTTTTTTTTACAGAGTAGAAATAATGCTTTTTATTTAAGGATCTGAATGCTTTCTATACCTTGTATATTAATGAAGCTTCAAAATAGTGCACAGAGGACAACTGGTCATCACAACATGTTGTTTGTGTTGTGTAGCCAGCAGTAATACAGGTGTATCTGTTACAACAGTCCAGCAATCAGATATGGAAATTTCACCATAAGGGAGCTGATGTTGTGTGAATCTCTGTCACGTTTTGTTGTTTTTTTTCCCACTGTCATCCTTCCTGTTGTTTATATCGTTCCAGAGACAACATGGCGACGTCCCTCCTCGTCAGCTGAGGCCCCACAGAGACCGCTGGCACGACAGAGCTCCTCACCATATGGTAAAACTGGGCCTTCATCTTCCCAGCCATCCATTTTTGGACACAATTTCTGAAGACACAAACATGCAGACAACAAAACAACAGCAGAAGCGGTGAAAAAAAAAGACGCCGAGGGAATAAGAAAAGGAGTTTCACAGAGGCTCGTGTGGTTAGAATGACAAAGACAGAGTAATAGGGAAATGGGCAGAGAGCTGATAATGAGTGTAATTTCAGTATTCAGTGGGTAAATTGCTTCTTTCTGGAAGATTGTTTCCATTCGGAGTTACAGGTTAATTTTTTAACATTTATCCAGTCAGACAGATTAAGCCTTTTGGCAATCATTCATCATCAGGACTAATCTGCTTATTATGCTAAGACCAGATTCCTTCAGCTGAATGTGACACAGTACTAATCACACTGTATTTCCAAGACACTCACGAACATTTCCCCAAAAGGTTCCTACAAAACCTTTGGCAAATCCCTTGTAATACATTTCTCTGCTGCATTATCATGAGGCTCAGTTAGCACCACTGGAGGAAATCCTACACTTTCTTAATGAGTGGCTGATTATGTTTCGTCTCTGCCAGCATCCTCACTAACGACATCTTAGCAGATAGCAGATGGTTTTCTTCTTCCTGCTGGCGTGTGGCCCAAACACCCTTAGAGAAAGAACAAGCGGGGAGGCCGTCAGCTGCTGTGGAGTTTGTCAGCATTTAACCAGACAAGTGCGATCCTCCTCAGAGAGAGAGAAGTTTAACGAAGGCCAGGTTTGGATATGAGTCGCCCGGACGTCGGCTTCAATCGCTGGACGGGATCGGCTGGTGTCGACAGAAAGAAAGATAAAAATGAAGCATCGTCCCACAAGCAAATTGCTGAACCACCATCGCAGATACATAAACATGCAACTCCTGAGGGAAACATCTGGCTCTTTAGTACTAAATGCTCCACTGTGTTCACCAGCGAGTCTCTAACTGCGTCCGTCAGCTGTTTGCTGCAATGCAGGTGGTATACAGCGCTCATGTCGACAACAACAAAACAACGTTTTGTTTTGTTTTTAAAACTAAATTACACAAAACAAAAAAGTAATGTAGGAATTACACTTAATTGCATAGTTAAACTCTTTAATCTGTTCTTTAGGCTACAGTCAGCACTTGGTTAGCTTAATTGAGCTTAGCATAAAGCTCACTAATTAACATTCTGTATCTCATTTGTTTAATCCGCACCAAAATCTTCTCGTACCACCTACGGCGATAAAAATGATGTAATTTTATTTTTAGCTGTTTGCTTTTTAATCTTTCTATATTTTCTGTTTCTGCTTCTGCAGTATGACACAGTTATAACGCCATAAATTATAAAAAGACAAAAACAAAACATTAAATTCTTTTGTTGTTTTACAGAAATTGGAAAAAAAAGAGAGATGGAATCAGCATCTACATTTTTCCAAGTACCCACAGAAAAGTAATGGCTCCACACACTATGTATATTTTACCAATTTGTCATTTGTTTGCATACTTGTCTCCTCTGTGCTCGATGTAAACACAAACTGCATTTCTGCTGAAACGTCCCTGAAATTTTGTCGCATGACCGTTGGTTGTAGCTGAGTCACTTGTGTCTTCTCAGTTCCAGTGATGTTTGCAGAATTTTTTGTTTTTTTTACAGAATCTGGAGAAATGGTTTATTTTTGGACAGACACAAAGAATAAGGTTATTTTGAAGATACATCATTAACTGATCAGGAAATTTGCAAATCTGAACATTCTTTCTGTTTTTATCATTTTTGGCTCAGATACATTGCGTTATTTTTGATTTTTGTTTAAAAGGAAGCCGTGCCTTTTCAAACTGCCGGGTGGTTCAGGGAGTTAAAATTGAAGTGTAGAATGGAAAAAGCTATTTGTTCTGTAAGTAGCATTACTGATCAGCCAGCAGAGACGCCTTTTATTTATTTTAGCTCCCGGCTACAACAACGTATATGTTGTTTTTCCATATATGTTTCCACAGATTAAACAAACAAGATCAAAAGATGGTGCTCATAGGATAATTCATGCGCATGGTTTAAGCTTTTGAGCGATGCTAAGCTACTCTGTTGCTTCGTCATTTTAAAGGCAAAGTCACTCTTTTCTGTAAACGTAAAGAAAACTCAGTAGTCCAGTGGTCCTACTGGGTTTCTGATTAAGATCTGCTCTCCTTTGTTTCATACGTGATTAACTGCATGCATCGGACACCTGCCGATATCCCATCCCAGTGGTCACTGACCGAGGTCAACGCGGGGTCGGGATTTCTTATTGCCCCTTTAAGCAAAGTGACCATCGTCGCTATTTTTGGAGTGGCCTCTGTGTCCTGGAGGCGGCCTGCTCCGACCAGCGTCCTCGGCTGTGTCGTGTGGCCTCGAGGGTCGCACTCTGCCGGCCTCACGTGTTTACCTTCAGCTGCAGATGGGCCGATTTGATATGCAACGAGCGGACAGCTCATGAATCACAGGCGATGAAGAGCAATTATGGGCCTGAAGGATGAAACCATTGAGGTTACTACAGAGCTGTCAACCCCCGAGGGCCGGCCGCATTAATAACATTCCTCAATATGCGTTTGTATGTGGCTCTCAGGGGAGGATGTACACTGTAGGTATAGAAATGAGAACAATGTAATGCTAAAATTGCCCAGTGTATCCTCTGATAAATGGGTGTATTTTTATTTTGTGGGTTCCTCATTAACTTCTGTCATAGCAGGACCTGTTCTTCCTCATGCCCAAATAAAACACGAATGCCAAGCGCCAAACAAACAATAGCAATAAAGTTAATCCAAAAACTGACTTTTTAGATATTTTTGGTATATTTTCACCAATCATACATAACTTATTTTGTTAGATGTACTCAGTTATTACACATTTTTGAAGGTAGCCAAACTCAAAGTATGATTGTTATTTAATTTCTGGCAATTGTTTGCCAATTTGGAGATAAAAATGCTTTAATCTAAACCTTTTAAGTAGTTTTAATGTTTGTACTCGCTACGTTTTCATGCTATTTGTAAGACAGTAGATTGTTTTGCTTACATTTAGCAAATTTTCCAGAATATCTTGTGCTGTTTTTAGTGTCGTTTGCTTTATTTTAACTGGAAGTATCAGGGAAACTGAATGTTTAGGAATTCATGTTTTATTTCAGGGTTTTTAGAGGTTTTTTTTATGGAAGGTGAGAACGCATATTGTAGATTTTTTTTCTGGTTTGCAAATAGAATATCTTGTGCATAATATCAGGGTTGTATTGTTGTATAGTTTTTCAAGATTTAAAACAGTCACTGTAACCATCATTCAAGGACAAAGTGCCGAAAAGTAGTATTTGAAACAAAGATAACCTTTCATCTGAAGGGCAACTGAGGGGACAGATCTAAACTAATTTGTGGGACTGAAATCGTTTTTTGTAATGGCTGCGTTTTTGCTTACCTGTTGGCCATTTTTTCTGCATGAACTGAGCCTGTTTTATTAGTTTAGATAATATTGTGTGTTGTTTCTACTATGAAAGTTTTTGCAGAGTGATCTTAAATATATCAGGAGCTGAAACGTGGATTGTTCGCTCTGCCATCTGCTAGTTTTTGGCAAGTTGTTGCAAAAAAAAAAAAAAAAAAAAAAAGGACTCCAGGTGTCACTTTCATCGATAAAGTGTTGTTGTTTATCTATTTCTCTTCAGCCAATGGAAGCAACAGCAGTGCAAAGACCAGTCAGCCCACGGAGACCGCTGATGTTTCTCTGAGGAAGCCTGCGACATACAAACAGGTAAGCTATTAGAGGCTATTGAGCTCACCGTGCAATGATGTTCGGCTGTTACACAGCGACTCTTTATGGCTTCCCTTCATGGTTTTATGTAGGGCTGGAACAATAAGTCGACTAATCGATCGGCTGATCAGTGGGGTTTCTAAATCAGGTGGAAGTTGGCTCAGCTGCAGAAGGTGCCAACAATAATAACTAAGTAAGGTGAAGAGGCAGTCATGGTCATAGTGACAAGAAATTAATACTGACTGTTTTGTTGACCCATCCATTGACCCCAACCTCCTCCCTGCTTGGATCTACAGCTTTACATTAACATCACCTGAGTTCTTGCTTTGCTAATTTGCTAATAATTCTTGAATGAGGTCTTTGTCATTTAGGTGTAAATGGGCAGTTCCATCTCAAATCATCAGATTTTTACAATTTCTGCTCTACCATTTCCCATTTCTATTTTTTGTTGCATAAAATATGATTTTTTTTTATAAATATATTTGAGATATGTGAAATTTTGCATTTCTGTATCAAACACTTTCTGAGATCATGTTTTTTTTTGTTGTTGTTGTTTAAATTGCATGTCAAAACCCTTTCTGAACATGTTTGGCACATTGAAATTTGAGGCCATGTTTGGACAATAATATCTCAGAAACAATTCAAGACAGAAGTGGGAAATTTTTACTTTCATTTCTCATCATTCAGAGGTGATCATTAATAATGCCATCTTTGAGCACACATGAACAAAAAAAATGATAATGCAGAAGTCAGCTGTGCAAAACAACAAAAACCCTGTTGACAGCGGGTTGACAGGCAATGTTTTTTTAAAAAAAAAGAAAAGAAAAAGTATTTAATGATCAAGCTAAATTTCAAATATCCATAGTTGATTGCAAAAAACTTCCATGCAAATCAAAAGTGGTCGAGCAGAAGGACAATAATGATTTGAGATGGAATAATCCCAGTTAAAGTCATCTTGGTACACACAATCTTCTTAAGAGGACAGATTTAATACATATATAAGCAGAAATATCCATATTCCAAGTGCTCAGATTTAAAGAAATGTTGCTTTTCCGTTTCAAATTGTTGCTAATCTCTTTGGCATTTCAATCTAAAGATGTCACTTTGGATTCTCAGAACTTGGAATGGATTTTTCACAATATTTTGTAAACAACCACTCGAAGGAGTAGTTGATAGCTCAAGCTGTTTTCACCCTCCGCAGTCTTCTTGTTCTGGGTGGTTTGCTGTAAAATCATCAAAGCCACACTTCCTCCAGCACAAGAAACACATTCAGTTCACAGTGTTTGCATGAAACGAAGCTGCCGCGCCGAAAGCAGGGCCGCTCCCGCTGCTGCGATGAACCCGGGCCAACATCGATTGCATGCCAACCCACGTGACTAATTACGAGTCAGATGAGGGCATACAGTGTCATGATCACACAGGAGAGTATAGATGGACAGACAGTCGGGCCATATGGGCGGCTGAGATTTGGACTCCACATGTCAGAATTTGTCAGAAAGGAGGCCAGCCAGGACAGTCACCAGGGCCACGGATAACGCAACCTGCACTGGGATCGTGGCGGTTGGAGCTGCCCGCCGCCATGTTTTGTACAGCTAAGGTGAGAAGCTTTTGATGATGGTGGTGTTGGACCAGCACAGGTGGATGCTGTGAGAAGGTGTGCAGTGATCACATGTGCCTCTGCTTGTGTTTGATGCCTTCGAGGTGAAGCGTTGTCAGATGATAACGATCTAGGCGATGCTGTTTGCTGCTGCATGCTGTAAACACACATTTCAGCTGAATCTGCCTCCTCAGCGCACCGTTTTAACCCTTAAAGGAGCACGCAGCTCGACCCTAAACACACAAACGCTGCTTCTAACACACAATAACACAGAGGCTGCGTCTCATTGGCTGCCTGTTTTCCCTCCTGCTCTCTCTCTCTCCTCCCAATTCTAATTAGGCTTTCAAAGATCATCATTTTGCCATTTCCATCAAGCCAACCCCCATCACCACCACCTACGCCACTGCTGCTCCCTCCTCCTTCGCTATGTGGCTCTCGGGGGAGGGAGGTGTGGCAAGGAGCATGTAAATAAACCCCCCTTCTTCCTCCTCTTCTTCATCTTACGCTCTTTTAACTCTCTTTTTCTTTGTGCTTTTTTTTCCCTCCTCACATCCCTGCCTCTGGTATCTAAATCAGGCTCAGTTCTTTTCCTCCTTTTTCCGTCTCTATATCTCTGCATGAACATCTCTGGGTGAGGAGGGTGAGGCGGAGGGAAAGGTGAGGTTGTGACGGGAGGCGGCGGGGGGTGTAACCTTCTCCTCGCAGCCTCAACCTTAAAACTCGTGTGACAGCAGCTTAACCGGAGGCAAGACTTCGTCACGCTCCCCCAGCCGCCACTGATTTCCCCCCTTGCAAGCCCCTTCCTCATCTCCTCCTCCTCCTCTTCCTCACCCCTACCTTCCCACCACTCCACACACTCCCCCTTTCCCTCCCCCCCCCCTCCTGCAACGCGACTCCTCTCCACTCGCTCCGAAGCTTTGTGAGACTGAAGGCAGCCTCGGTGCGTGGAGGGAAACAAGAGAGAGAGGAGAGAGCGAGGCTTTCCCAGAATAGAGAAGCAGGAGGAGGTGAGAGGGATGATGATGGAAGCCAGCTTCGATACTGAGGAGAGTTTTGACGATCCCTCCTGTCTCGCCCCGCAGCCCCCCGGCTCCGTTTCGCCGGCCAAGAGGCAGATCAAGGAGGTCAAGGAGACCAAGATCACTGTGAGTACCCAGGAACTTAATCCTCCGCTTCTTCCGTCTCTTTATTCTCCTTGTGCACCACAAATAAGTTGAAATCTCGTGTTTCCTTCTTTTAACCACCATCTGTTGACATTGTCTTTAGGCTCACAGCTCAAATCATAATGCATTATGGGTCCTCGTGGAGTAGTGTGGGGGGTTCCCTGCATATTGGAAACAACATTAGTCTGAATGAAAGAGCCATCCAGGAGTCTGTCTGTCTCACTGATTTGAGCAGCCACAGTCTATAACATTGATTTAATGCCTGCTAAAGGTAAATTTATGCTTTGAAGACACTCAGATGGGAAATTTCCACCTTTACAAAGTGGCTGAAAACGTGAGGATCAGACGCTCGTAGCCTGCAGACCGCTGTCGGTATTTTTAGGATCGTCTGTCTGTCAGATAAAGTGTCAGTGATCTGTGAGTGTTTCCGTCACCCGCTTGCTTCTCCTTCTTCTCTTCCTCAAAGGGCTCCACATGTAATCTGCAGAGCAGCGCAGGTCACACTGGAGCTCAGAGGAGAACGTGTGCTGCAAACTCCTCAGAAGGAGAAATAAGATGTTTCTCCTCTGTGAAGTATACAGTAGCTTTGTTTCAAGATGCACAGACAGTAGCTGTGGTTATGTAATCTCTTAGTCCATAATGACGGCTGTGGGAGGAGGGGGGGGAGGAGGCGAGGGTGAGGCGAACGTGTGGTGGTGATGTGAAAGCAGACAGAGGTGGTTTTGTGTCTCTCCGGGGCTGATTTTGCGCTCGGTGGGCTCGCTGACCTGCTGCAACCACGGGAGCCATCAGTCTGCCTATTGTGAAAAACCCCACCAGACCTGCAAGAGATGCAGCAAGTCCAGTTTCCATGGTGACAAAGGCAATAGCACTGATTAATGGGTGTTGAAATGGAAAACACTGCCATAGGAGAAAAGAGGGGGAGCCATTCAGATATTCACTGAAGACATACTGTTTGAAAAAGGAAGATTATTTCCTCCTCTTCCTCTGCGGGGCCTTTTCAAAAGGCTCTCACCGCTCACAGATCTATTGTTGACCCCGAGGGCTTTGGCTTCACTGAATTCTCATGTAGAGCTGAGGAATGTTTGTGTTTTAACACTTGGAAATTAGATTCGAGAAGTCTTGATCTCTGGAAGAAAAAACAACAACAGTGCATGCAAATATTCCTGCTGCAGCCAACAAAGCTGCAAAAGAAAAAAAAAAAACTCAGGTGATAACGAATGAATCCACGACGTCGGCCCTCAGAGGTGTCTTTTTGTTCACCAACGGTGCACCTCACGTTACACAACCCCTCCACAGTTGTCATGGAGACGCACACATCCATGACTGTTGGCAAAATGGACCCCTCGCAGGACGCCGAGGCTTCACACATCAGATAGCAGAAGCAGCCGCCGTGCAACCTTGTTTTCACCTTCACCCGCGTGTGACCGATCGGGGCCAAATTCACGCGTTTCTGCGCCTCAGTTTTTTAATCAAACGCTCATTCGGCGTCCGCTTTGACTTGTTGCTATGCTGCGTGTGCTCAGCGGAGTGTCTTTTGGCTTCGTTGGCGGGACTCGGATAGGAGGTTTTGATTGGCCGGTGGAGAAAAAGGCAATAGAAAATAGAGAGGAAGTCTGAGATTGTTTTGTTATGGGAAGGTGTATGTGTGGAGGGGTTTGGAAGGAAGGAAGGGGGGGGTCTCTCTCTTTTTTTTTTACAGCAAAAGTAATTTGTCGCTTAGCAACAGTGGCAGAGCATCCTACAGCCTCATCTGCTGAAATATGCTGCTCAGAAATGGATGTTAGCGAGAGGGAGGAAGTGTTTCAGTTGTTTGTTCGACTGCCAAACCATTATATTTCTCTCATGGGACGTTTGCTCGAGTGTGCAGTGATTTTTTTTTTTTCAACTATTCAGCAAAATAAATATATAAACATAGAAATATGTAATGAAATAAGCATTGCTTCTAGCATCGATGCAAAAACCCCCAAGAGGGGGAACGTTTATGAATGCTGAGCGAGGACAAAATGTCCCAGTTCACTTCTCAAATCTGCATGACTATATGTTGCTTTGATTTGTGCTAAATTCAAACATTCAAACCCGCTGCAGCATCCAGAGTCCAAAGGCTGGACTTCAAACATCCCTCAGAACGGCCTCAGATCCCTCAGAGAGATTTATAGCACGCTGTGTCATAAAGGTAATCTATATTAATATTTTATCCACAGCCCCGAAGTACCTCACTAAGCAGCCATCAAGGAGAAGTAAGTTAGCCAGACAGGCCTCCTTTAGATGAATGGTCTCATTTTGTCTGGGATGTGAGAGGCAGATAAACAACAGTCATGATAGATGTGGAGCCAGTGTAATGGAAAATCTGGTGCCCATGACAATCAGTATGATCTCTGAGGCAGAAAATGAACAAAGTGACTGGTCGGCACACAGAGTAAATCACACTGCCGCTTCTTTGGATTACAGCACGTTACTGCAAGTTAATGTGTCCGTGCTGTTTATGCACGTTGTTGTATTTGTTTGCTATCGCTGGCAGTTAGCCGTATTAGCAGTTCCCCTCGATTTTAGCGTTTATATAACAGAGTAAAAGAGTGTTAGTCATCTGTTTTTGAAGTTGTTTATTGGACGCTGCGCAGATGAAGTGTTGCGGAGGGAGAGCAGAGAATGAAGAGGTCAGCGGTCAAGAGCGTCCACTGGAACTTTCACTGGTGATGTTTAAAGCTGCACACGGCAACGGTTTGATGCAAAAATACGCTCGTCACATGAGAGAAACACGTCCTCCAGAAAAAGATGCTGCGCACATATTGTTTAGATTAAAGCACAGATGTTGGTATAGTAAGAAAGGGGAAGCTGGTATTGTATTGTGTATTGTATGGCCCTTGATGCTCCAACGTTCAACTCCGACTGTCGTCTCCAGGTCCAACCCAGTCTCCATGAAAATTCCATTACAATACAGCTACATTTCCTCAATTATGTTTTGAAGGAAACATATTATCTCCCTGATTACATGCGCTTCTAACTTATCCCAAACAAGTGAATATCAATGTGTCTTTTTTCCTATTTACCCAACCAATAATATAAAAGATGTGGGACTTATCACCATGGTAACCCAGAAAATGGAGGAGATGCTTCATATGTCATATAATATATCACATGTAGTCATTATTCCTAAGTCTAGCCTTGTCATTTTGGTGGCTTGCCAAGTGTATAACCTGATATATTTGTAAAGTAAAAATCTAAATTAAACACCAAGAGAAATCAGAATTCTGAAACTGATGGTCAGTCATCCATCGTGGGACATGAATCCTGTCACTGGTTCATGCCATCGTACAGCCTTCCTGCCACATAACATGGACTGTCTCACTCTTTAAACCTGGGCGTTTATTTCCAAACAAAATGACGCTCCTCATAAAACATGTTTGAGAATGCAGTTTAGTTGTATAGGACCATCATTTTGTGGAGACTGGGTTACCAGGTCAGCTGTTTGGTTAGGGAGAAAAGTGCCACAACCACAGGCTTCCAGGATTCATTCTTTTAATCCTTCACAATGTGAAGTGTGTTTTTTGTAGAGAATAGAGAATTACCATCTGGACCTGCAGCTATCCTCGGCTTAACAAAGGTTTATAATGAGTTTAAGGTCTAGTTTGGGACTATCTTGTTAATGTAGTGTAGCATATGGCAGTTTAAGTAATAAATGTTTCCCTGAGAAGCTGCTGGAGACCAAAAACAGAGCTAAAAGAGGACAGAGGACTTGTATTATAGAAAATAACCAACTCAAGGTGCGGCTCTTCTCAGCTTTACAAAGTTTTGTAGAACTTGACAGCTCAAGCTAGGCTTAATTGGAGACTGGCTCACGACCATAGTGCTGCATTTAGACTCCAAAGAGTGGATGTAAATAGACAACTGCTTGCTACCACATTAGCCATTTTAACTTTATATGGTTGAAGTGGGTGACAGTGTTGTGTTTACAGCTGGATGTGCTGCCTTAAGAGAACATAAAATGAATGAACTCACATTTAAAAGTAAGATGTAGTTCATGTAGAGCAGCTGGTGAGAACCACAATTCTATTCACCCTATAAACCTCAAACAGTTTTTGGCATTTTTTGTCACATTTTTACTCACTGTGGAGCCATTTTTTAACGCACAAGAAAATCCTGCACTTTCATGGAAACAGCACAACAGTGGCTTGAAGTAGGGAGAAGTCAAAATTGTCCCTTGTCTAAAATTATAGTGCCATAAATTACACATATTTATTATGTAAGATTAAAGTTGAATTGTTAACACTGTCTGCACCTCAGCTGAGAAGTTCCTGAATTTTTGTGGTGTAACTGTTGGTCACAGCTGAGTCACTGATGGTTTCTCACATTCTCAACGTCTGAACCACTTTCAGTTGATCCTCATTCCAATTTTCTGTCGCTAATGACTGGAACGCTTTGCAACAATACCTAGAACTTACCTCATACGTACCACTCTCATTGTTTAAAAAATCAGTCAGAGCAACACTTCAGGACCACTGTACCTCTCTATTGTACAAGTCTTTGTGTCATTGTTTTGTCATATTGTGTGAGTTGCTGTATTTGTATTCTTTTTCTTACTGTTCATCTTGTTTGTATGTTGCCTCTTGACCAGGTCGTTACTGAAAATGAGAACCAGTTCTCAATTAACTTACCTGGTGAAATGAACGTTTTAGTTTTTTTCAGAATGTGGTATATTTTTTTTCTGGCAAATTTTCACCAGTTAAAAGGATTGTAAGTTTAGACTCATTTCATTTTTTCAGTGGAAACACACATCACACACGCTGAAAAAGTTTTACAGTTTCAGGCTCTGATTAATGGGATTTTTCTCTTGAAAAATAAAAAACCTTTCACAACAGCTGGCGGGTTTTGAGGTCGACAGTTAAAGAGAAAAAATGTTGCCCTTTTTTATTTACATTGAAGTTTCTCACCTGACTAAATAAAGTTTTCAGACTTCTGCAAGTTTATGTTGATTTCATATGTTCTTGCTTGTTTGATGTTGTTAATGTGAAACACTTTTGTTTTCTAAGGATGCTGTACATGTATTTAGCATAAATCTTTACTTACATATGAAACTGATTTGGAACTTTCACCTGTACTTGCTTTACACCAAACTCTCCACACATCCTGCCCATAGACAGTTCAGCTCACCAGCATCTTATCTTTTCCCTGAAGCATTACTCACCAGCCGGGATGATAAACCAGGACACCCTCATCGTGTGGTTTAAATGCTTCAGATGATCCCTGCCCGGACTTTGTTTGAAACGCGAGCGTGGAAAGAAAGAAGTCAGTGGAGTTGAGCCAGCTGGTAGATGTTGCATGTTTTTCTCCAGTCTGTGTGACAGCAGTACAGTGGTGAACTCATGCTGTAAACACTGTGAGTCAGTGTGTTTTTGTGTGTTTGCGGATGAAGCATCCTGTCTGGATGCCCGCGCAGTTTGCAGCAGCGGTTGACATGGCACAGAGGGTAGCTCGCAGTGCCAGGAGGGAGGGCTCGCAGATGGTGAACATTACATAATTGCGGCCCCGAGAGTAATTGAAGACGCTGTGGACCGTGGAGTCTGTGTTCAGGCAGAGCGCTGGGTGTGTTTATCCGCAACACCACATATTCTCAAGTGTGTGTGAAGTTCCTTTGTTCAGTCTGAGGGATGTAGAGGAAAAGGTTTCTCTTTGTTCTCCAGTGGACAGTGTTCTCTCTCTCGCTCTCGGCCCTGAAGCCTCATAGGTCACCTTCTGGATCGCCACATTCACATGTTTACTCATGTCTGACCTTTTTCCCTCTCGTCTGCATGATCCAGATGAAGCTCAGACCTTTAACCTCGCTCATTTTAACACTTCACTTCCTTCTCAGAAAATAGGAAACACTTACTGTTTCAAGAATGTTTTTAAGATGTTTTCTAGTAGTGTTCCTATAAGGTTAAGAGTTAAGACATTTGGCAGGATGTTATGAGGATGTTGTCAGGGTCACAGGTTATGTTACATCATAACCAAGGAACAACATTCTCAAACCAATATTCAAAAAATGTTTTCAAGATGTTACTGAAGCCTCAGATGACAAAACTTTAAATAAATAAATAAATAAAACACTCCTGTAATGGGATTTATGAACAAAGTAGAACATTTTGCAATATATGATGTTCTGGGGATGTTGTTGAGGTAACACATTATAGAACATTCCCAAAATATTACATGTTAGCATGACAACAAAGGAAATACATTCTCCATTCAAAGTTTAGAAAATGTTTTAAGATAGAAAAGAGAATTGAGAGAATACCTTTAAGAAGAACATTCTGGGAACTTAAAGTAAACTTTCCTGCTGAAAACATTATTAGAACTCTGCAAAACTTTCTCAGGATGTTTTTAGAACAAAACAACAAAAAAAGCTTTTTAGGCAGCTCTGTTTTAGTTCTTATTTTGCCTCATCCTTGTGTTTCTCTCTCTTGCTTCAGATCAACTGTGTGACTTTCCCTTTGCCTGGAGAAGGTCCGGAGCAGCAGCTCCTCAAACCCAACGAATGGAGCTACTGCGATTACTTCTGGGTGAGTTAATCTAAATCACAACAGTCCTTTATGTGGAGCCTTGACAGCAAAAAAAGTATGTTTCAGCAGCTGATGATCACAAAATGAGTACAACTATAAAACTGTTTAAGAAAATGTACAATAAAAGACTGCTCGAAGAATGTGATAATGTGGAACAGTGAAGCTTTTGTTGGGTTTTCTCAAGAAGTATATAAACAATAAGTTTGAAGCAAAAAGGAGACAGTAAGGGATGAGTTGTACAGACATGTAGCAGTTCATCTTACTCATTTTCTGACATTATTTTAAGGTTTTTTGTGTCTAAAACTACAAAGTAAAACCAAGAAAACTCACATTTGACAACCTGGAACCATCAGGTATTTTTCATTCTTATTGTAAGTCTGCTCTAATAGCTGAAATGTTTATTTTTGGTACTAAATCATGATCACAACTCAAAATGTTTGGTTGCAAATGTAACAGAAATGTCACCCAACAGTCATTATAATGACCTAACCCACAGAGTAACTTTCAGATAATGAACCAATGATTTTCCAGTTCCAGGAAATTCCCCTCAATACTTTTTGTTTACCTTTAGAGCAAATCTTTGCTAATCAAAGTGCTTACATTGAATTGGCAGAGAACTGTCAATAAACTGATGGAGCACAGATGCTATTGTTGGTTTTCATGTTGGAGTCGGAGGATCGCAGCTGATCGAGCAGCTTCTCTGCAAACACAATGATCCTCCTGTTTTAACGTCTCCCCAGTGGCTCCTGTGATTTTCAGCTTCCATAAATTTGCAGCCTGAACCTGATTTGTATTGAAAAACCATTCCGCCTGTGTAATTGACTGAAATCCGATCCTCGTCCCCTCCTCCTCTGCTGCTGTTTGCTCCTTGTTTGCGACCCGTCATGTCATGTTGTGATGTTTTGTCGTGTTCGTCCGCCGACCTGCTGCTCCAACCAGCTGTGCGACACAAATCTGACACTTCTGCTCCACGTTTGCTGTCACAACCGAGACAGAGCGCTGCACATCGCCCAACTCTGTTTGACATTCGTGTGCTCAAAAACACACACACACATCCACCCATGAGTGATTGACGCGCACACACCAACGCATGCCCTCCTTGACATGCAAGCGTGAGTCATGCATTCATGCATACAGTCTGTGACTCATTCTCGCAAACCCCTACACGCTGTCAGACGTAAACAACTAAGAGGTGTGACTGGACGTTCTGTCCGCTCGAACGTGTGACTGATGACGTTCTCCTCTTCCTCAGACCGACAAGAAAGACCCCCAGGGCACCACCTCGTTGCCCGGCTTCGAGGTTCTCCTGCAGAAGCAGCTGAAGGGCAAACAGATGCAGAAAGAGATGGCTGAGTTTATCCACGAGAGGTAACAACGCAGCAGCAGCAGCAGCTTGCTGTCTGACAGTTTAATTAATTCAGACACACACCGCTCTGATGGCAGAGCTATTCATACTGCACTGTGAAAAACACTCCTTAAAAGAGTGGTGAAAGCAAAAATCTAGTTGAAAAATTCAAAATTCTGTTTTTAGCTGATTTAAATGCAGTCAAACTGTGTAATTTTATGGTCTCACATTGCAAACTAAAAAAAAATGACTGTTTGTGATAATGATGTGGACAGTATATACAGTTTAGGTAATTTCTCTTTTAAAAAAACAGCAAATATATTAAAAATAATGATATTGTTACTTATTTATAAACAGCTAAAAAGTGTAATTTTATAGTCAATTGGTGTAAATGACTATTATTAATTAAAATAGAGATTTTTTATGTGGATATTACAGTTTTGGCCTTTTTTATTGTAATCATGTAAAGTAGTACTCTTTTTCTGAAAATTTGACTAGATATTATCTGTAGTTCAGCAAAACAAGAAAAATCAACAAAAAAACTGTTTTTAAACAAATTAGCGTTTTTCAGTCCATGATTTTTCCTTCAAAAATAATTATTTTTACTTAAATTACTCCTTTTTTATGTTTTTGTTTTTTAGGGTTTCCATGTGAATGATTATTTTTTTCTGTGATTTTACTACTTATTATCTGTAAATGAACAAAACATGGAAGATCTGTAAAGTACCAGAACATTTTTCAAAAATTACAGCTACAAACTTTTTTTTAGAGTTTGCACGAGTTTGTAAATCACATCTTTTTAAAGGAAGAAAGAAGTTTGTGACATTCTGTATTTCTCCGACATTTCCTGTCGCAGTAACAAAGCCGGATTTCTCTTGGTCCTCTCTTCCATCGAGCTCCACTATAAACAGATAATGAGCCCCATGAGTGTCATGTTTCTTTGGTACCATGAAGATCCAAACTGTACTGAATCCCACAAACACCATCCTGCTGCAGGAACAACCTGATCTCACTCCCAACCAGTCACATACAAACTCTTGGTCCTGACAACTATGGCCTCAGTCTTCAACACACTGAAGAGTCCAATAGGCTTGTATAGAACTTAACAAAGAGGAGACTGCAGCCAAATGTTCTCTGTTTTTGTTGTCATTACCACATAGGAACAAAGATAGAGAAGGTTGAAGCAGAACGGTGAATTTCTTCTATTTAAAATGTGGTTGTAAAAGTTTGAGGCAAACCATGATCGTTTTCTAACCTTGACCAAGTAGTTTTGGTGCCTAAATTTAACCAAAGAGCAACTAAAAATGAAAACATGGCAGTAAAATAAGTGAATAAGACAAACAAATAACCAGTTTTGTGCCTCACAAATACCACATCCTCATGAGGATTTTGTTGTCTCCACATAAATTGTATTTATTTATTTATTTTTTAAATTAAATTAACGCTGAACGGTTACCCAGTGCTTTTAATATTAATGTCAAGAGACTGCGATCAAGCGTCCATATGTGTTGAGCTGTGAGTGGGAATGTGTTGGCAGAAAACACTGACTAAAGAGAGCCAAGTGTGGATTAATCCGCCAGATAAAATAGTCCTCAGTAGACACCCTTTCTCCTCTGGTTGGAGTAATGCTTTCTATAAACTACAGTGACCAGGATAAACAAGTGACTGACTTTCAGAAGTGTCTGATTTTTAGACACGTTCTGTTTCGAAATATCAGCTTAACCCACTATCTAAATGTTGACGTGAGTTTTTATTTTCTTAAAATGCATTTCGACTGCCTAAAATATAGCTACAAGCTTTGTGATAGAAATCTGCTACAGCAGTTTGGTATAATGTGCTTTTAGATTCAACATGTGTTTATCACGGTCAGAAAAATCAATGAATGCACTTTATCAGTGTTTAGATTAGAGTTGTTATCTCTGTTTATTCTTATCTGTATTTCCAAATCTGTGTTCTTTTGTCCTTGTGATGGTGCTGCAGAAACACCTTAAAAACCTGCAGTGGTTTTTTTGGAAAGAAATCAAACAATTCGATATAAAAATTTCTCCAAAGGTCTCAGAGCACATCAGAAATGTGTCAGATAATAATAAGATAGCTTGGAGACGTAGAAACATCTAAAAAGCAAAGAACAGCTGTACATCAAGTTTCCAGTTCCTCTCTAAGTAGTATTATGATAGCTGAAAGTGTCAGATTGCTATGCTGAGCAAAGAGGAGCTTTCTCAGCATCAAATCATGACTGGACTGAAAGTTTCTAGGAGGGCAGAGGATGGAAGTCTGAAACACACATTTGGATGAAAAACACAAACACTTCATCAGAAGATCGATACATCAAGCTTTTTTCCGCTGAGAAATAGAAAAAGCAGCTTCGTCATAGATACAGAATTTACTAAATAAAGAACACAAGACTCCAATCAGCAAAAGTTCCGTCTGGTGGAGTCTCAGAGGACGATTATTGTTTCTAAACCACTTCTCAGGAGGAGAAACGAGGACAAACAGTCGGCGTGGGCTGAGACAAAGCAGCATTTCACAGCGGATGACGGAAAGAAGTCCTAAACGCTGAATTCCAGTGAGAGATTAGTGGCAGCAGCAGAAGGCTGGATGTAAGGAGACCAACAGGAGGGAGAATGATACAGCAGTGGATCAAACCCACAGTGAAACGAAGGAATATTCAAGTCTGAAGGGGGGGTTTGGACATCAGCGGGGGGAAAAGTCCATTCTTTTAAAAACTTCCTCCACCTGCTGGTTTGCATCTTGTGGAGAAGGATTCATACTGCAGACGGATAATGAGCCCAAAAACAGCTCAGAGTGTCGACCTGAAGACCAAGGAGTGCTTTCCTTCTGGTGTTTTATTTAAGTTAGAAATAGAATTATAATAAGAATAATATAATAATAAACTTTATTTCAAAACAGGGTTACAAAGTGCTGTACAGATTCAAAGACAAGTGTAAGGACAACAACATTAAACAACATTAAAAGAAGTAAAAGGCAAAAAATACATAAATAAATAATGGTGAAGGTGAAACACATGAAGCTTGAAAGACAATAAAACAATATAAAAATATATAAGAAAAATAAAACCCAGTAAAAGAAGACAGTTAAAAGACTATAAAGGAAGGAATAAAACAATTAGAAGATAAAGTGTATTGCCCTTAATACTGTCATCAAACGGAGTAAAAGTCCACTCATAAAACAACTCCTGTAGAAGCACATCTGTAAAAATGTGTTTTTAAAAGAGTTTTAAAGGAGGATAAAGTGCTTTCAGATCTGATAAATAAGTCCTGTATACTGGCTGTTTATGTGATTCATGCGCCTAGTTCATTAAATTACAATCAAATCAAGTCACAACAAAGCAGTGAAACAGATTAAGATTAGTGTTACATAGTAGCCTAACAAGTTTAGATATTGGGATTAAGACTGTATTGTGTTCTTTATTGTGTAGTTATACCTGCGTAATTAACATAATCTGAATTAAAACCCTGAAAAGTAATTATAAAACACAACTTTACGAGCATAAAAAGAAAAAACCCTTTTAAGCATCACTATAGATTATAAAGGCTTCAGACTTGGCCTTATATGCTCGCACCCTGCAATTAGCGTCCTATAGATCCCAACAAAGCAACTTCTGAATCAGAATCAGGATGCCAAAAGCAACACAAATAACTTCTACATCCGATCTCACGCCTCCCTTCATAATTAGCTCCATCTTGTTCAACAAAAGCTCCATTCACCTCCTGCTCGGACTCGTGGGAAGTTAATGAAGAATCTGCTCCGAGTATACTCACCCGTTTGACTCGAGAGGCTTCCCGAATCTTTCAAACAAAATTTTCATCCAGTGCTGACCTTTCCCGCCGCCGGGTTGCTCGGCGCCCATGAGAATTCCAACATTAAGTCGAAAAATGGGCTTCGTGACCTTCTTTAAGGTGACAGATTTACTCAGGTGTGGAAGGTAAATGTGAGGAGGAGGCGAATGTCAAAAAGGGCACAAAAAAAGGCTCCCTCTGGTTCAATGTCCCTCAGGGGGAGAGCGAGCACGTCTCGTTTTCAGAGCAGGAAACAGCCGCTGTGCTAAATACAGCTGGAGCACAGCAGGATTACAGATGTAAACGGGTTAGAAGAGTGTGTGCAATTTGGATTTTAACCGCTGCGGCAAATCGTAGTTTGTGTCAGAAAAGTACATTTTTTTTGCTTCACTAACGCAACTTCTGTCCTCCCTTGAGCCAGGCAGCTGACAGTTTCACGTCTTGGTGTTTCAGGATAAAGATTGAGGAGGAATACGCCAAGAACCTCTCCAAGCTGTCTCTGAGCCCCCTGGCAGCTCAGGAGGAAGGGTGAGTGCAGCAAACAGAAGCTGTGAGATGAATCAGCGAGTAGACAGTGTCAGTAATTTACTAGAGCTGCTTCCAAAGATAGGCCTTTTTTTTTTTTTTTAAATACACCCATTCCCATACTTCTGTTTGATTCTGCTTTCAAAGACTACTCATGTCATCGTGTTTGTCTGTCAGAAAAAAATAACACAAAAGCCTTTGAGCAGATCTCAAAATCTGTAGACAAAGAAGTAAAAGGTTTGGATCGAGGAACGCTGGACTTTGGTTTGAATTTCAGATCCGGAAATCCCACAATTGCTGTTAATTTTAGCCGTTAAAATGAAATCGAGGCGTGAAAATCGTTTAACACGGCAAAATCACACAAAGTTTATTTATTTATTTTTAGCTGGAGTTGACAGAGTACATGTTGTAAGACACAAATATATGCAACAGAGCAAGAAGGAGAATCGAATTGAAACTTATAGAATACATTCGACAAACGAAATAAATGTAAAATACTAAGAAAAAGTACGACAAAACAGGATAACAACTTCTAACATTGATTTCTATTGTAAAATAACATATTAAGACCACTAAGTGCAACCAACAGCCATAAAAAACATGCATGCCTTGAGATTTTTCTTAACAGAGGAGGAATTCTTTATTAAAAGAGTAAGCTTGTTCCAAAACTTTGGAGCTGCCACTGCTAGTTTACAATCTCCCATATCTACCACCGTTGACTGTAGAACAGTTCTGAAAAGTGCAAACTAATGCAGGACTTTATGAACAAGTGAAAGCCTTTAAGTGCTGGTGGTGTTGGAAAAGCTTTTTGTTAATCTTGTAGAGTTAAATGTGAAACAGACTGTACAGCAAGATGTCCTCTGAAACTGGAACCTGTCCTATTTTGTCAGTGTTTAGCTTTAGTAAAGTATGCACACTTACACTCAAGCTTCTAAACAGTATCTGTGGACCCCATGTGATGCATTTTAGGGTTCTCCCTTTTCTTTACAGTGTCTAATAGCTGCTTTTTGTGCATGTAAAATCTGTTATTTTCTCTGACTGATAATACTGCTCCTTAGTCGCCTCAAATTCCTCATTTAAAGTCCTCATTTTTCTTTTGTAACTCGTCTACATCACCATGTAACACATTTGCATAACGTCTGCCCAGTGGCGAGGCACTTCACAAGGGAGGCCTTAAAGAGACAGGAGCTAAAACAGAGCACTTCAGACAGAGTTTCTGCAGTAGCATACTGTATGAGATTTTTAAAAATGTGTTTTTTGATGATTCAAGTATGTAAACACACTCAAGTAGACCACCAAAATACAATTTGAAACAAGTAAATGTGCATAATATGGGCTTCTGATTCAAACCAACTCCAACTGCTATGTAATCCATTCAAAGTGATTCCTTCTCCCCTCACACTTCTCCACATCTAGTCAGTTTCCTTTTTGAAGTCATGCAACTATCTAACACCATCTTAACTTTCAATTCTTTCTCTTTAATGGCCTTTTTACGAGTTTCTGGCAGGAGTCCCAAGGATGAGCGCGGCCAAAAGCAGTCTTCTTTCTTTTTTTTCCCCGTCTGAGTTGAAGGCCGGTGTTATTGCTGCAGTACGGCGCCTCATAAACGCAAAATATTCTGCAGCCTCACAAGCCAGTGCTGCAGGAACACAAGCTGCTGGATCAGCATCAAACCAAACCTCTATCAAACCAGCATACTGCTAATAAGCAAGTTAAATGTAAATAAAATAGACAAAAAAAGACACTCAAACAGTTGAAGACTGGATTCATGTGTTTTTAAAAAAAACTTGAATATAAGTAAAGAAATTTAAAATGCTAATATTATAATACATATTTGTGGAAGACTTACATTAGATCTGCTCAGTAAAACCTAATCATACCTGCTTTTCTACACCAAAGTAAAAGTTGCCCCCTGTATGTTATTATATTAGTGAGGCAGAAAAGATTAGCGCTCTGACTTATTGCGAGTTTCACAAGTGCAAACTTTTAATAAAAAAAAGAAATTTCACATTGATGTTTTTTTCTCAGGACTCTTGGAGAAGCCTGGACTCAGCTGAAGAAGAGTCTCCACGATGAGGCTGAAGTTCACCTCAAGTTCTCCAACAAGGTAATAGCTTCTGAGGACTTTTATTGTGGAAAACAGTCAATTAGCTTCTGGCCTGTTTCTTGCTCCTGTCATATTTTCACTCACTGTGGGTTACATTTTTGCGATCTGCAATACAAAGTCCTGCACTTGTATGGAAACAGCACATCCATGAGTAGAAGGGGAGAAAACTCAAACATGTCTTCTGTGCTGTATGACACAGTTATGATGCCATGAATTGTTTTTTAAAAAGTTTAATTTTTAAAATTAATTCCACAAGTTGAAAAAAAAAATGGAATCAACATGTACAACCAAGTGCACGCAGGTGTTCCCAATACTGGAATGAAATGGTGACTCTACGTACTATGTATACTTTACTACTTAGGTTTTAATTTGTCTCCACCCTTGTTTCCTCTGTGCAAACACAACCTGCAGTTCATCCCTGAATATTTATCATGTGACTGTTGCTCATAGTTGAGTCAATCACAGCTTCACGATTGTTCTGAGAGATTTTTTTGTTTGTTTTTTTACACAATCTGATTACAGCAAACAATAATTTGGGGGCAATTTTTTTAGTGAGACATGTAGAATGAAGGGATTTTACCTAAATGTCATGATTTTAAGCAGAGATGTGGTTAAATGTTGCAATGGAACGGCACTTTACAGATGACTGTCAGAAAGTAGATAATCAGATGATTCTCTTAGTTTCTAGTTCTGACAAGTAGTGTGATTCTGGTTCATTTTTTAAGTCCACTGGCAGGTTTTGGGGTTCAGAGGACTAATGTATTCAGCAATCGTAAGGCAAAGTTAATCAACACCTTCAGTTCAGACGTATGGAGTTGTGAAGATTTTAGGCGTTGTTTCAGTGAGCTTTCTTTCAACCCTGTGCAGATGTGTTTGGTTTTCTGCAGCTTCAGGTTGAGAGTTTTCAGTCAGCTGGAGTAACAGACACTTGATCCGACCGCATCCTGAGGTGACAGGTCTTGTTTACTTCAACTTTGTCTGTGCGGACCGGAGTAAACGACCCGTCCGCGAGCACGATTAGCGGCGATGCAGAAAGCGCTCACTGGCTTCAGAGGGGGCCTTAAATAAAGCGCAGGCAGCCTTGGAGCTCTTCAGAGCCCTCTGTTGTCTAATTAATTAGCTACGTGTTCTGACGAGCCTCCACCCAGGGCCATGCAGGCTCTTCCCTGCCGCACCAGGGCTCCATGCCTGGCTGCTGTGGGTGGAGGTGATGCATGGTCAGGCGGGGGGATGAGAAGTCTTATCAGGTCTGCAGAAGCCCCAGCTGTTTTCCTCTCTAAGCTATTTCAGCTTTAGCTTCTAGCTTTGGCATTTGCACAAGATTAGCATTCTGCATGGAGAGCCAACGCTGCTGACAGGCTCCTTGTAGCTTATTGAAGTGTCATTAAAAGAACCCTTTTCTTATTATCGAGCTGCTGTTTGCTGAGAGAAAGAAAAACGGAGAATAACAGTGTAATTGTCTCCCCTTTATGGTGACAGATCGGACTTTGCAGAGCAGGAAACACTTTATTAGCAGCGAGACCCATTTAGCTGTGCTTTTCTGTGACCTTACAGTAATAAACCTCCAAGTAAAATCCACTGTGTCAACAGATGTATTGATTTTAGAGAGAGGCACCGGCACACAACTAATAAATTATAACAGGGAAACAATACGAAACAATAAATGAAGGCGCTGAGTTTATGAACAGTATCTTAACTATGCAGCAGACTCTGGTATCAATATTTGGACATTTACGCAAGTTTATTAACAATATATATCATCCAGTAATATTTGTTTAGATAAAAGCGAAACAAAAGTCCATAAACCTTGTGTTAGAAGAAACATCCTGAGTGACATTTTAAAGCTGAAAAATCCACTTGTCAGTATTCTCTGGCGCACAGACTGTGTAAAGGTTCCAGGTTTGGCATTTATACGTTCATATACATTTATATTTATACACTCACTGATGCAGATATATCTGCAATACGTCGAGGAGCTGCAGTGTAGGAGTTTTACATAACAAACCAGTAGAAAATGAATATTTAAATTAAGTTACAAGAGTGCGTTGGATGTGTTACCTGAGCTGAACTACTGAGATACCCAGATATAATCTGTCAGCTGCTAAAAATATATGGTAGTGCAGAAGCCAGGGAGCACCTGATTTAAAGCTGTAGCGCAGGGCTTTTCCTTATAAATGAATGTCGGATAAGTTCACACAATTCTGATCAGCCTCTCAGGGCCAGATAAGGCGGTGTTTGTGTAATTATTCTTACTGTCAGAAGGCAGAGACTGAAGTTCTGTACTGCAGGTTTAATGTCACGATGAGAACTTGAAGTGAAACAATGGCTGAAACAACAACAAAGATGTGAATGTAATCACACTCATACTGTTTACATACGGTGACACCATTATATCTCACATCGTCATGCACAATACCCACACGGATGTCACATCTGGTTTATCTCCTCACCTACTACATTAAATGCCAAACCAGAGGGAGGGGCAGCAAACACTGAATGTAAATCAAGATGATGCTTACCATTAATACGACTTTAAGCCTTTTAATACAACTTAAACAGGTGAGTTATTTAAAAACTAACATTCAGTCCAGTTGTCTGGGAAATTAGCTATAGAGACTAAAACCATTGTTTGTACCAGGTTGTAAACATGTTTATTTCTCCTGTAAAGTTGGATATTTAAACATGGGGGTCTGTGGGTGTTGACTCTTATTTGGATCCAGCCTCAAGTGGCCATTTATGGAACTGCAGTCTCTGGCACTTAATGTTGACTTTATTTTTTTTTTTCAGCCTCAAAGGGTTGCTGCTTGGCTGCAAACTGTGTGTGAATTTGTGTGTTTACAGTTAATATACACACATTTAAAAACAGATCCGTTAAAATACCTCTGTGAAGTCAAGTCACTGTTGTTTATTTAGCACATTTAAAATAACAGACGGTAGCCAAGAGTGCTATTCAACAGAGAAATTCACCTTTGACGAGTAAAAACTGTCCATTGCATTTATTTCTTTGCTTTGATATAACTGCCAACACTCACCGGGCACTTTGTTTTACGATCCAACAACTGCTGTATATTCCACTTCTATATTTTCAGTTTGTGTTAACAATATCCAAAAAGTGATATTTGTATTTGTTATTGAAGTTGTAGTGGCTGGTGGAGCACTAGACCTCAACATACTGAAAGTGTTGCCTCCCTCATTTATGGTAAATGTGGTGGACAAAATATAAAATACACTGTGTTTATTTGTTTTATTTCCCAGCTGTTGCATATGTGATACGGTAAGCAGCGCAACAGAGATTTTGTTAGTACTTGTTAGCACCAGAGAAGGCTTATTTTCTCACAGCCAACTGTACCTTACTAACACCTGGGTGATTTGTTTTCACAGCTCCACTCGGAGGTAGAGAAGCCCCTGCTGACGTTCAGAGGCGACAACTTCAAGAAGGACCTGAAGAAGTACGATCATCACATCGCAGACCTCAGGAAGCAGCTGGCGAGCCGCTACGCCAGCGTGGAGAAGGTACACAGTCGGAAAAGGCGGCAGAGGCGAAGCCGGCGAAACATAACGCACAGGACTGTTTGTTTACATCAGATGATGACATAACGCTAACAGCTCCGCTCACTCCTACACTCAGAGTCCTCGGTGTTTTGTTGCTGCTTCCCACCTGCTCAAGAGCTTCATGAATGGATGCTGCCTCAGTCTTCACATATCATTTTTGTTTTTCACTTTTATTTTCGTGGCATGCTGTGGTGGGTGGCAGCAATATGTGAATGCCGAGTTTCCACTGAAGACAAACACGCAGAGTCAATCTGTTTCTTCTGCTTGCGTTTGTTGATGCATCAATTCTACCGCTTACGACTTAATATTTTGGCACCTTAGACGAATTTATGTTTTTCTATTAAGACGTTCCTTTGAATACAAGTGAAATGTGCATAACAAGTAAAGCACTATACAGCTACCTGTATCAAAGGACATACATAAATTAAACATCAATATGCAGGCAGACGGAGTTTCTCATATCTAGCCAGACTGTCAACTTTACCAGCTGTAAATCACAGTTTGTGGGTTTGGTTAAAACTTCCTCTCCTGCTGGCTTTTATACATTTTCTCCAGACTTATATTAAAACAGAATCCCTGTGAAAGGGTCTCAAATATACACTTGATGCTACATTTGTCATTTTAAAAGAATGAGTCTAAAGCTCTAATAGCTGGTCTCTGGTATAATATCAGCAGCCCTGTAAAAAACATATAAAGTATTTATCATGATATTGCAGTTTATAATTGGTTAGTCTGTTATTGTGAATAAAACTGAAAAATGTTGTGCATTTGGCATAAAATCTCAGGTAACCGTGTCTGGAGTGGCTGCAGGGTAGACATTCTCAATTCCAATAAATAGCAGGACTGAGCCACTAACTTTAGTATAAACAGTCGTACAACAGCATCCAGTACCAGCTTCCACACAGTAGGTGGACTGTTCTTAAACATAAGCTGTTAGCGCTACATAATAATGTTAATTAACCTGATAATAAGCTCATTCGTGGGCGTGGAGGAAACACTTCTTGGCCTTCTATGTCAAGAAGAAGCAAGTTAGTTGGACATGCTAATGATTGCAGCTTACATATGTGCAGACAAACCCAGTTTCTTCATGTTTCTTTTGGCTTTGAGGTTATGGAAAACCTAACACTGACTTAAACACTATACAGTGGCTCGTGTCAAATGACACATAAGGTGTTTGCAGTTATGATAGCAGCAAATTTATCATCAACATTCCCAGTAGTGTTTGACACAACTCTCTGGCACACATTTCTTTTTTTTTTTACTTCTGCTCAGCTAAAACAGCAACTAAGCATAAAGAAGACAAATCAGCAACTTTCTGATTGTAGAACAAATTTTAACAACACTTTTAAGAAAAGACACTTAAGGAAGAATGCCTATAATTTGATGGTTCTCAAAGCATTCCTTACTTTTCTTGGTAGATACTTTTACACATTTTATGACATTAATGTGTGTTTCCCAGTATTCTAAATATTAATGAAGGACACTACATTCACAGAAAAAAAAACAATCAGAGACTTTATCTTACAATTATGACTTTCTGTCTCATAATTATAAAATACTGTTATTAGCAGCAGAATGTGTCACAAGACACTGAATTGAAGTCATTTATTGCTCAATGCAATTATTTAAATTGATTTATGCAATTATGCAGTTATTCCTTAAATTGTTTATAATGCAGTTATTACAATTTAATATAATGTAAAAGACTCTCATTCAGTAGTGACACATATTCCTGCCCAAACATCACACTGATGGGGCAGGAATTGGAACACTTCAGTACTCACCAGAGAATCATCAGGGTTTGGGGATTCCACATTAATTTGCTCATATTTGACAGCACAGGCGTCTGAATTTCCCAAAAAAGTAAACAAATATATGTTTAAAAATGTGCTTAAGGCAAGATTATACTTTTGTAAAAGTTAACGTTTGTTCACATAAGTGAAGACTGCAAATGTTTAACATGAAGTTTTTCAAAATACTCGCTCTATTATACGGTGTATCTAAATGATTGTTTAGCTGGCCGTGGCGTTCACAGCATCGCCAACCTGCAACAATCACAAGTTTTTTAGTGTCTGAACACTCAAGTTATCACAGTTCTGATGAATTACAGCGAGAAACAGACCTCACATCACATTTTCTTTGTGTTGTTGTCTGTTTCGATAAAGATTTTCTTGCATCGCTGTTAGCATACGGTCTGTTTACCTTTCAAACACTGTTCCACCACGACCTTGAAGAGGTGCCTCAATACGGAATAAGAGGAAAGACTCAATGATGTGGATTAAGACAAGATTAAAGGATGAGACCAGGATCGCTGCACGGATGTCAGTAGTCTACATGAAAAGGCTGTAATGACTCTTGTAATAGATGTAGGTACAGTAAATCTGAGGATTATGATGAATGACTCACTGTTTGTGTATTGTGTGTGTTTTGTCTGTGTGCGTCTCAGGCCCGTAAAGCTCTGGCAGACAGGCAGAAGGATCTGGAGGTGAAGACCCAGCAGCTGGAGATAAAACTCAGCAACAAGACGGAGGAGGACATAAAGAAGGCCCGGCGGAAATCCACACAAGCAGGTCAGAGGTCACAGCGTTACAAAAAAGGTCGTCGTTCGGATGCTGGAGAAAAAGTACGCTGCAGAAAAAAACTCCAAATTTCGGTTTCAAAAGCACATCCATCAGCAGTGATGAATAAAGACGACATCTAAACGGTTTTCTGTGCCCTTAATCTGGTTTAGGAATAGTTTAACATTTTGGTAAATACACCAGTTTTTTGCAGAAATGTAGATGCTAAGATAGACACAACTCTTCTATTGTACAGTAAATATGCAGCTTTATACTGTGTGCAGCAGCTTAATTCAATTCAAATTCAAAAAACTTTATTTATCCCCTATGGGCAATTCAAAAGCTCACTGAGTATTTAGTTTAAAGACATTTAAAAAAAACACACATAAATATTACATTATATTTCATGGGCACTGGCAGGGAGTCAGTCAGTCAAAGATGGTTGTGCATTTCGAACCATGGAATCATTAGTGTGACTAGACTTAATAAATACAACCTGACATGTTAATTAGTGAGCGTTACAGGTGCTTGTAGGCTTCTGAGCTGTTTCTCACTGTTTGTAGTGTTTGTGCTAAGCTAAGCTAATGTGTCTTTAGCTCCTTTATGCACAGTACTGTGCTGTATTTAAACAAATAAGGAAATTCAAACTCGTAGAGTGATAATATATAAAGAAAACTCATTTGAAAACCAGATTCTAACCAATAACGTTACACTCCAGGTGTTATGCATCCTCCCCTGCAGTTTTCGCTAACTAGTTTCTGTAAACACAATGAAGGGATTTTTGATAAAAGTATACCGAAGTATCACCACCTTTAGGCAGGTAACAAGGATGCTAGTTTTCGTAGCTGATTACAGAGCACGACTTTTAATAACTGATGCATCGTTTTGCGTATTTTGTTAGGAATAAAAAGTCGACATTTTCTGATTCTAGCTTTTTAAGTTGGTTTCTTTCTTCCTCTATGACAGTAAACTGAATATCTTTGGGTCGTAGACAAGGCAAGACATCATCTTGGGCTTTAACACACTGATCAACCTTTTCTGACATTTCACACACCAAACAACTAATTGAATAATCAGCAAAATAAGTAACAATGAAATGAATCGTTTGTGAAAGCCCCACATTTGCTGATAACGCTACTCAGGTGAAGGCAAGAACTAAAGCTATAAGCCAGGAACATGTGCCTGCACAGAATTGTTAAAAATGCAGGATGTAAACAAATGAAGAGTTACACAACTCCTAGTCGGCAGCATTCAAAAGCGCCTCAGCTCCCAACAAATAAAGCTCTGCTGCTACACCTGTCGGACAAGCCTCCGACAGCTGTCAGTTAAAGTTAACGCTGTTTGCTTGACAGGACACACTATATATAATATGTGATATTCTCTGGAGATTGCTGCACTGGTATATTAAGGCTGCGCTGGTGCTACGCAGAGCATCACAGATTCATGCCTGTCTGCTATAGCTGTCTCCTGCCACTTGGGAGAAGCTTCAACTATATGTGGAACTGAAAATGTTGGCCAGTCTTGTTTGTGCTGCTGTTGGTGCTTTTTTTAGTGGGGTGAAACCAGTTCCTGTTGCTTAGAAATGCAAGTATTACTCCACAAACTGAGAGGACCATTTACCATTTTAAGCAAACCTTTCAGCCAATCAGTATTGAAGCTCCACATGGCATCATCGCCAAGGAGTCCACCCAGTCACCTCCCCGTAGCCTCAGCATTGGATGAATCCCCACTCTGCTTGCAAATAAAGCTACGTCAACACCATGAATCTGTCTTAATGCTCTAGCCACAGTATGCACATTTTATAGTATTAAAAAGTGACATCTATCAGTCATTTGGTTTTTGCAGCTTATTAAAAAGTTGCTTTTAGAAAACACTACTTCCTTGTCGGGATGACTATTTTGAAGAAAATGTGGCCTTTTTGTTCACATCCCCTTTAGGATGAGTTGTCACAACCTTGGGGATCCCTTCACTCTTCATCTAGTGCTCTCATCAGATCAAAACCTACATTTATCCAATGATTATTTAATGACCAAATGCCGGCCAAAACCTATGACATTCTCAGTGGTCTGAGTTGTACTTTGTGTGCTGCTAATGAACAAATGTTAGCATGCTGAGGGGTGGTGGTCTGAGCTTTGTGCTGGTAGATGATTCTATAGTTCGACAATTTCATTTAGGAGATGCTTTTATCCAAAGCGACGTACATCTGAGAGTAGATACAACACAAGCAAGGATCTAGTCAGGAGAAAATAACCTGGTTAAGAGCCATAGGAGTTCAAGTGTGATAAGACAGCAGGTAGTGTGGGAGGTAATAGGACATTTTTTATTTTTTATTTTTTTTCCTCAGTCTGTCAAGTGCAGAGGTGTTCAGTGAAGAGCTGGGTCTTTAGTCTTTTCCTAAAGACTGAGAGGGAGTCCGGAGATTGAACAGAGTTTGGTAGCTCGTTCCACCACTGGGGAACCACAGAGGAGAAGAGTCTAGCTGTCGATCTGGGGCCCTGTTATGGTGGTTGTATCAGGCTGCTTTTGTTGGCTGAGTGTAGTGAGCGGGAGGAAATGTAGACCTGATGATGAAGGATGCATCCTGTAGGTAATGTAAGGGTCATCGGGTGTTTCGGATCATTCAGCGTCCAGCTGGCGACCCAGTCAGAGTTTATCACGTCAGTTTGCGTCCCTCTTAATCCAAAGCTACCTTGTGGTTTCTCTGCAGCCTCAGCAGTGGATCTCATGGCGTTTCCAGTGATGCACAGTAGCATAAACACTTAGTAGAGTGATCACCCGGCAAATCCTCAGCAGCCCACCTCCACAGGCTACCAGCAAGTTCATCAGCCTTCCTTTATTTGCTCTTCCATATGACCGTGGTTCTTTTCATGCTACCTCTCAGTGGTCTGGTCCCAGGACGCTGTGAGTTCCAGCAACATCAGCTGCTTGGTGGAAATGGAGATGTTTGGTGAGGCTGTGTGGATGTTGTTCAGGATGGGAACTTGCTGGAGGTTGTAGTTTGGCTTCTCTCTGAGGAGTCTGATGTTCAGTTGATAGACGCACCTTGCTGATGTTCATGGACAAATGTCAGCATGCTCAAATGTCTTCTGTGTTCTTGACCAGTGTCCAAAAAACAAAAAAACTGAAAACGACCTCTTACAGATAAACTCAAGAGAGTCTGCTGCACCCTTAAACAAATTTATGTTTGCGCAAGTGTTGAGCAGACTGGAGGTGACACTTGGTGATGTAACATTTCATTTCTAAATGAAACATCCTACAGACTGTGTGGATGCATGGTTTAATAATACTGTAATGTGAAGTATATTTGGTTTAGCAGGTTTTTTTTATTAGCCTAAAGTGAACAAACCACACAGAAAAACACAGCAGAAGAAGGAAACCCAACCTGAGACGTGTGGTGTTTGACATTTTAATAATAGAGGTCTTGTTGTAAACGTTCTCGCCTACAGTTGTGCTCTGTGGAGAAAACGCTCTGCAGGAACTAATCTTTCTCGCTTCCACTCAGTAGATTAGTCACAGTCCACAGCACTAATCAATAGCGCTCATAATGCACAGTTAAATGATGTCAGCCCCGTGTCGCTGCAACCTCAAGGTTCGGCCAAATGTCTCGCTGCACTCGTTGGATGGGGATGTGTTTCACCTGCACTGAATGAATTTTAATTAAGTTTTAGTGATGTTTCTGTTGAAGATGCAGAGAGATGGAATATCCTGCAGTGTTTCAGTAATAGTTAAATTTTTTTTTTTCAAAATTAAGACCTGAATGGAGAGGTTTTATCTATTTTGGATTGTAGAAAAAAAAAGTTATGATACATGTTTAACCTCATGAAAATGCATCAAAGGTCTATTTACAGATTAATTTAAACATAAATGCTTTTTAAGTTAAAATATGACGGTATGAAGGGACTGAAATAAAAGTACCATTACGAGAACGTTGTTTAAAACATCCATCCATCCATTATCTATACATCACTTAATCCTCACTAGGTTCATGGGGGGCTGGAGTCTATCCCAGCCGACTTAGGGTGAAGGAAGGGGACACCCTGGACAGGTCACCAGTCTATCACAGGGCTACACTTAGAGACAGACACCCAAGCACACTCACATTCACACCTACGGACAATTTAGAACAATTAGGACAGTTAACCTCAACATGTTTTTGGAGTGTGGGAGGAAGCCGGAGAACCCGGAGAGATGCGAACATGTGAACTCCATGCAGAAAGATCCCGGGTGTCCTCACCAGGACGTGAACCAACGACCTTCTAGCTGCGAGGCAATGGTGCTAACCACCGCTCCACCTTGCAGCCCGGGTTTTTACCAGAGTATTTGCAACTAATTTAAGTTTGACTTTTATGGATGAATTGAGTTGAAAACAGAGATATTAGAAAAGCCTTCTATGTATGTACTTTACACATACTAAATGTGGCTGTACTTTGAGACTCTCTGTTTGCATTTACAAGCAGTGTTTATAAATCTCTTCTTAGCTTTTACTGACTTGCAAAACCCTGTATTGGCTTTTAAACATCAATGATTTCTAGACTTGTCTGTATTATTTTTTGCTGCGTGGTGAAGCACTCTGTATCTTGGATTTTGAAAAGTGCTATATTATAGTAGTATATTATTATATTGATGCTCAATAACTGGTTTAGAATACACTACTTTGTAGCAAAGTTGTGAGCAGATATTAATTTATTCATGTGTACACTTGCACATGTAGAACACTACACAACACAACTACAAATGACAGTAAAGTTTTTTTTTTTAAAAGTCTTACTAGGTGAAATTACAGTTATGGACGGGCTGTTATGCATTATTAAATACTTTAATGTCAGCTTAAAACTACACTAAAATGTGTTATAAACCATTTATTAAATGTTTATTTAGTTGTTTTAAATGCTAAATAGGCTCACAGAAGACTGACTTGTGGTGCAGCACAGACTCACCAAGAGGTGGTTCCTGAGCGCCCTCTGCTGGTCATTACTGGTCACTGCAGCACATATACAACAGCAGAGACCTGCAAACAGACCTGCACAACTGAAACGTGTGATTTGGAAAGTTTGGAGAAGAAATAGGCTTTTTAAAAATTATTCTTCCTTTAAATACTGAACTCTGTTGACACCTGACTTCTGTCTGTGTTTCCAGGAGACGACCTGATGCGCTGCGTGGATCTCTACAACCAAACCCAGTCCAAGTGGTTTGAAGAAATGGTCACCACCAGCATGGTAAAACACTAGCACCAAGAAGAGGCCTTAATCAGTTCTCCAGCTTTGGATTTCCATCTTCTTTATGTCTGTGAATGATGCTGAAAGGACTTTTAATGCCCATATGCCCTGTTAAACATGAAGTTTTTCCTACTTGTCATCACCTTCAGACGTCCCAACTCAGTTTGTTTCAATGTTAATGAATTCAGTGTTTTGCTTGATTTTCTTGAGGTCAAAAGAAAAAGATAAAAATAGGTTTAGTTTATACTGAACAGTGACGAATTAAAAATACAGTGATTATGAGTTTGTCTCTGACTGCTTCACTGACATTTGTCTTGGTTCCACTGCAGGAGCTGGAGAAACTGGAGGTCGAGCGGATCGAATGGATTCAGCAGCATCTACGTCAGTACACGACTCTGCGGCATGAAACGGACATGTTCAATCAGAGTGTGAGTTTCTGTCTCCTTGTTCATGGACGGATTATGAGGGAATGGGCTCCCCACATCAGAGCAGGACACCCAGATCCTTTTGCTTCTCTTTAGTTGTGCTCTTTTGTGGTATTTTATCCCTTTTCTGTACTTGTTTTAGCTCCAATGATCATTTTGTGTCTCTTCGTATTTGGCTTAGTCTTTTTGTAGTTGCGTCTTTGCAGCATTTCATGTCTCACTGTCGTCATTTTCCGTCTCTTTGTAGCTTTTTCAGTGTCTTTTCAGTCAATTTTGTTCTCTTTATACTTTTTATTTCTATCTTTGTCGCTGTCTTTCATTTATCTGAAGTTGATTCTGGCTTTTTGTCACAGTTTTTTGTCTCTTTGCAGCTGTTTCAGTCTTTTTTCTGTATCTTTCTATTTGTTTCAGCCTCCTGGCAGATGTTTTTTCTCCGTGTGATTGTTTCAGCTTCTTTGTTGCTGTTTTTTGCAGATGCTGAAAGGAATCTTGTACTTGTCTTTCATAATTCTGTAGTCTTTCAAAAGCTGAAAAATCGTTTTTGCAGTAATGTTATGTTGACAGAATGAAAAAGGCAGAACTCAAATGTAAGACACCTGGCAGCAGCTGAAACAAAGCTTCAGTTATTTACTTAGTCAATCAAAACAAAAATCAAGTTTTTTGATGAGCAATTAACTTTCAGCACTTTTTCAAGCAGACATATTGACAAAAATGCCAAATATCTACAGATTCAAGCATCTCAGAAGCATCATATCCTATACCTTTGTACACTGAATATTTGGAGGTTGCTTAGACTTTAAGTCAAACATCTGATTACGTCAGCTTTGGCTCAACACACTTTTTTGGCAGTTGTTGAAGTTTTAGAGACCAAACAGCAGATTAATCAATAATGAAAAACCACCATTACTTGCAGCCCTGTTCACAGATAATCAGTCGATTAGAAAACTGAGCAATTATCATCATTAGCATCATTAGACTGATCTCAGCTGCACTGAGGCGACTTAAGTGTCACTTCAGTCGAGCCCTCCGGTGAGCGTAGATGTTGTGACAGATCGTCCCCTCGGTGAGCCTCCGTCAGCTTTTCATCCGGCGCTGTGGCTGTGATCGCCCAGCGCCTCAGAGAAACCCACCCAGACACTAAAGAATAAACTACGCAAATCTAATGAGACGTGTTTGGTCAGCGCCACAACCACGATGATTCCCTGTGTGCGGACTGACAAGACAAAGTCCACAGAGATGATACGCACTCTGGAGATTAACACATCTGCTCGTGGAATTCGAGTCTCTTGGATTTAAATTTGCTACATGCTATTATATTTATACTATTTACTATCATAATTCCTCACTTTGATGATGTTAAAACCTAAAAGCATTTAGTGTTTTGCTCTGAATTTTTCTTTCATTCGCATGGTGAAGTCATTTAAAGCTGTGTGCAACACTAAAGCTCAGATGAAACCCAGACTAATTAGGTCATTAATGTGCAGTTTGAAAGAGATCATGCTCTGCTTTTAGGAGGTGTTATCGCTTTCAGACAGAGGGTGAGAAGAGGTGCTGCTGCTGTGTGTGTTTTTTGAACATTACAGCATGTAAACATTTGCTAGTAGACCCCAAAAATAAAACTATAAACCTGTAATTATCAACAATATGTGCTATTTAAAGTACATACACTGGTTTAGATCACACTAGCAAGCAGCTTAAAAATGACTTAAATCAAAGAGGTTCAGCTAATTCCAAGTCAATATCCAAGTTATTATTACAACTGAATTACTCAGAAAGCTCAGATGTATTCAAAGATGGTGCAAAAAAAGTTGGTCAGCACCAGGAAAAGCAAGCAAAGCATCCATCACTGAAGTCAGTTAAAGCTGAAATTGAATATAGTGCTACACTGAACAAGGATTTTTAACCCACACACACCCCATCTACTTGTTCTACTTGGTTCAAATTACATTATTACTGTATTTAGATTCTAGTTTTCTTGCTATTTAGTGTGATGCTACTTTTAAAAAATGTAGCTAAAATATATATCATGTAGTATTTGTTGAATAAGATAAGAAGACTGGCATCCCGACCGTCCCTCCCATGTGATGTGGTTGCAGTACGATATGACCGTGAGTTATTGTGACGTCTTGTGTTAGTTACACAATCTACTGTATCGGATGAACAAACCCAATCAGCTCCATCTGTGCACTGTCCAAGGTGCATATACCAGTTTATCTTTGACCACTATCTCAACTGGGATACTCTCTGGCAGTGTGACCAGTTGCAGTTGCTCATTTGTGATTTTACTTCGGAACTCAAACTTCGATCAAGCATCAAACCAACCCAACCTTCACATCGAGGTTCATCACTGGTAGCTACAGTTCAGTCTACAGCCACAATCCAGAGACCAAACAGCAGCGAGAGCGTTCTCTTTATGTAGTTTGGCATTAACATGGTTGTGCACCAGGAGTGTGTCCCCCAGAGTCACACTGTCAATGTCAAGTTGTACTGTAGCTTCTGAACTGTGGTTCATGGGAATATGCCAATGCTCAACCACTCACATTAAGATCAAAATGCTCTAGCAGAAGACAACTGGACTTGTCTTTATGGTTGTTGAAAACATTTCAAGTCTAATTCAAGATATTCCTCAGTTCTAAGTGACTGGTTGTGTGTCCCAGGAATCGTTATTCCAGTTATCAGGTTCCTATAATAGAGTCGTTTCATCTCAAATCATCACATCTTTGGCACAATTTCTGTTTAACCATCTCTGATTTGTCTGAAGTTTTGACACCATAACATATGGATATTTAAAAAGGTATTTGTGAAATAGTAGATTGGAATATTAAATACCTTCTGTGATAACATTTATTTTAAAATTGCCTGTTCATA